>NC_073306.1:57702168-57974668 GCF_027595985.1 Sorex araneus | reverse complement strand
CACACTATCCTCCCATTCCCTTGTCTTGGAGTAGCCTTCAAACAATGTTTGGAACCACAGGTGTCCGCACCAAAGGTGTTCGCAGCTGCTTCGTTCCTAAGAACCCCAGAGAAGCAACCTGAAGTCCATTACAGGAGAATGCAAACATAAATGGTGGCATACAGCCGTGTTTTCCTTACAACAATGACACATTCAGAGTAGAGCATTAGGAGGGCCATTTGCTACTATGCAAAGGTCATCAGGTGTAGAGTCGCTTTACACTAACACCGTGGTGCAGCCTGTTGAAACCATTGTCATACCTGTGGTTTGTCACCGATCAAAGCATCCCTAGAAGGCCAGACTCCACGACCTCACCACTGAGCTCTGCAGAGATGCCCAACTGCTGGGAATTTCAGGTACCTAAGGTCTTCAGGCTGAGAGCTCTGGGGTCTTCTCAGAGTGGGGACGAACAGCCTCTCCCCAAGCCTCCTGTACTTCTGGGAACCCCAGCAGCCACACCCACACCTCACAACTGCTACCATATAAACTCTGCCCAGTTATATATCTGGGAGTTTCTGAAGCATGCAGCCGCATTTGCGGCCTTGAAGCACCTCCAAATGCTACAATACTGACGTCCCAGTAGGAGCACACCAAATTAGATGGGAAATTAAAATAGATGTCAACTAAGCTCAATAAGCAAAAACACAGAGGCTCAACTAGCAACAACAGTTTAGTAAACCCTCAAATAAGGACTTAATGTCTCCTGGTGAGATACAACAATTTTCACATTTTTATACTGAAGTATTTTTTAATAATGGCATTAGCCATTTAGTTGTAACAAGAAATATGAAATAAATTATTTTGTGCCTGCTAAGGGCCTAGGCTTGGGGGTTGGTTGGGACAATGGGAACAATGGTTGGGGGTAGGTCACACTGATGGTGGGATTGGTGTTGGAATATTGAATGCCTATAGCAAATGTGTCATGAACAGCTTCGTAAACCACAGCGTTTAAATAGAGGATGGAAAAATACCTGATGCCATATTCCTTTAGACTCACTGTGGAATATTATACAGCAATTAAAAAGCTGTGCCACACCCTGCATGGACTTTCCAGATATAATCTTGTATGAAAGTAAGCAGACAAAATGAGTGTATATTCTGGTTCTGTTTACTTGAAGCTCAAAAATAAGCTCCTTATGTCAAAGAAGGTGAACATTGGGGTTACTTTCAACCTCTTCCTGGGGAACAGGTATGAGCCCCTCCCTCGTCTTCTTGGCTCTTGGCCATGCTCTGGCTTAGATCTGGGCAGTGTTTCTGTGGACATGTACCAGGTAAGAACTTTACCCAGCTGTTCCTGCAGGTGTCTCGCAGCTCCGTGAATGCAAACCAGACCTTTGTAAGCAGGAAGAAATAACATAACTCGGACATCTGGAACCACCAGGGAGTTGAGGCATTGCGGAGTCCTCCAAGACTCATCCTCAGGGGATTTCCCCCCAGTGACCAACTCAGCACATCTCATCTTGGCTTCCTCCTTCTGAACAGCAGGTTCCCTGCAGCCACGGAGGGGCATAGCACCACTGCCTCTGACCTGCCCCATCATCATCCTCCCTTCCCTTCCAACATATCTCCCCTCCCTTCTTTGCCATCACCCTGACCATCATGGTCTGTGAATCTGGGGTTCTCCAGCTGCTACCTGAGACATCGGGGAACCCAATTCAACCCTGAGGACTGTGTCTTTGGCCCTCTGGCCTTAAGTCAGCTGAGACCAGCACCTCCTGACTCGAGATCAGCCGCTCTGCCAGCCTAGCGCCTCCTTGACCCAGCAGAGTTGATTTATTCGGGGTTTCTTTTCTCCAATACCTGGTCTGCTTTGCTGAGAAACTTGGCACGCATCAGGCACTGCCTGCGGTGTTCCTCCAGCTTGGTCAGTGCTACTGCTCAGTCCATTTACAGAAGAGGAAGCAAAGGCTCACAAGCTTAAATGATTCACTCAAAGAGCTGCTGTCAGGAGCCTGTGGAGCCAGGGGCTGAGCCAGGCAGTCCCATGGCAGCACCTCGTAGCTAAGCACCAGGCAAGGGCACCACACTGACTCCCCTCTACGAGAACTGCTCTGGGTCCTGGTACTGTATATAGAGCCTAGTAGAAGCAAAGGCGCAATGAAAGATAAAAATGAATGGTTCCAGGGGCTGGAGCAATAGCACAGCGGGTAGGGCATTTGCCTTGCACGTGGCTGGCCTGGGTTCGATTCTCAGTACCCCATATGGTCCCTCAAGCACCGCTAGGAGTAATTCCTGAGTGCAGAGCCAGGAGTAACCCCTGTGCATCACCGGGTGTGACCCAAAAAGAAAAAAAAAAATGAATGGTTCCATTCCTAATGGGAAAACAACACAATCTGATTGAATGACCAAGTATAAAATCTTAAATCTCATACAGTTAAAAAAAGGGGGAGGGAGCAGGGGGACTGGAGAGAGAGAGAGAGTATAGGGTTAAGGTATGCATGCGGCCAATCTGCATTAGATCCCTGGTATGGAGTATGGTTCTCCAAGCACTGCCAGAAGAGATTCCTGAGCACAGAGCTAGGAGTAAAGCCTGAACACTGTTGGGTGTGGCCCAAACCCTGCCACCCCCACCCCAAATAAATAAAATAAAAACGCAAAAGCCCTTTAAACTGAAGGCTCCCTGGGGAGGGGACAGCGTGGTCTGTACTTTGCCCGACTCTTCTTCCCAGCAGAGGCCCCTGGGAGGCCAGAGGGTGGCAAGACAGAAGGCTCCCTGAGTGCTCCAGCCTTTCAGGAAGAAAGGGTGACAACGGGAAGCCTTCCTGCTCAGAGCGTATAGAGACCAGGGGACCAGCGAGCTCGAGGATTGCTTACAACCTCTGAGGTGAGACCCCCATAGTCAGTGTCTTGGAAGTGAGACATCCCCCCACCTTCAAGGGCCCGCAGCAGAGGCACTGCAGAGAGCTAAGCACAGAATCCAGAGTACCCAGCAAGGCCCTCCAGGGTGTTGTGACTGGAATTTTGGAGAAATGGCTTTGTCTAGCTTGCAACGCCGGCGGCAGACTTATAAATTGAGGAGGCCCTCATCTACCTTTCCCTGTAATTCAATTTGCCATCTCTCAGACTCAAACCTCTGTTTTGTTCTTTCATTTTTATTCTGCCTCTTCTCCAGGGAGTCAATTGCCCTGGCTGTCTGGGCTCTCACTACGATTGAAGTGGTGCACTTCACGGCAATTACAACCATGCTGCCAATCATCTGGGGGTTAGGCGGGCCATAGGGAATGTCTGACCAATGAATGATCTTTTGATCTTTTGCTTTTACCCGGGTAGAGATTCTGACTGGCCACTGCCCTGGGCAGAGGGAGGGGGAGAGACTTGGGACATAGGAAGTGGAAAGGATGACTGAGAATAAAATAAAGGTTTGAAAGACCTGGGAGATCCCAGATCTGGAATGCTAGCGTTGTATGTGGGAGCTCTCATTCAATCTACTGCATGGACAGTCTCCTAACCATGAACCCCAGTACCCAGAGCCAGGAGTGATCCTTAAGCAATGTCACTTGTGCCCCCTCCCATAATAAAAATTAATAAACGATTTGGGGGAACCAAGTACCTACGAGAATAGGTTCTGAGTTCAAGTCTCCAGCTCTGCCCCTCTCTAGCTGTTGATTTAGAATGTTTGAGCTATCTGAATTTTATCTCTCCTGTTTCCAGTTTGGGACTTGGGACTAGATCCTACAGGTAAAAATCTCAGTTCCTGGCCTATGATGATGAGCAGCAACGTTTTTGAATTAGTTGGTGTGTTTTTCATCCCCTGTTTCTCTCACTGCTTCGAGACGCTCTCCGCCCTCAAAATTCAGGCCGCTGTTATCTATGCCTCCAAAAAGAATGGCACCACGGTAAGAGAGAAGAATCCTGGCACTCATGTTTTGAAAGTTTAGGTCAAGGGAAACAGAAGGGACGGGCATGTCATGGAATAGATAGTGGGGGTGGAGGAGGGGGGACGTGCAGATGCTGAACTAGCAAGACATCCTGTCTCCTAAGATCAAGCAAGGACAGCGGGTGGGGCGTTTGCCTTGCTCACGGCCGATCCGGGTTCGATCCTCGGCATCCCATGTGGTCCCCCAAGCACCGCCAGGAGTAATTCCTGAGTGCAAAGCCAGGAGTAACCCCTGAGCATCGCTGGGTGTGACCCAAAAATAAAAAACAAAACAAAACAAAAAAAAAAGATCAAGCAAGGGTTCCCTGGTCCGGAGGAGGGGACAGTCTGAAGGAAGAGAAGGCATGAAGATGCAGGAGGGCCTGCTGTCCTTTTCTTGTTGTTCCAGGAAGGGAGAAAGACTAACCACTGGACAGAGCTGCTGAGCAGGTGGACCTGGAATAGCTCCTTCAGGTTTCTCTGCATCTCAGCAAAGAAAGAGCAGGAGGGGAAAAAAAGATCTTAAAGACCCCCCCAAAAAATTTTAAAAATTAAAAAAACTGAGAATGGGTGGGGGAAGATGTCCACTGAAGTTATGTCTGTGAGCTAGAAGTATAGTAGGGAAGACTTGGCAATCACAGGGGGTATGCCCGGTCTAAATGGGAACCCCTTTGTGACCAGATGTTACAGACTGACACCGTGGGGCTGTTGCAGTTTTGTCTGCAACAGTGAGAACCGGATGTGCAAGGGGATGTTTCAAATACTGGCAGATAGTTTTTTCAAAACTATCTTGTGGACAAAGCAAGATATATCTGTTGACTACCTGAGAGCAAGGCAGTTGACATGTTGTCCTGCCTGGTTTTATCAGGCCCACCATGGTGCAGGAGTTGGGGTGAGGCCACTCAGCATGGACTTGCAGGGAGCCAAGAACCAGCCACCAGCATAGGGTCAGCAGTAAAAGGTGACTGTGCTAACTGTCTCTCTGGGGGCCCTTGGCACAATACATGACCCTCAGAGTTTATATGATTATCAGTAAAAATGAGGGGAGGATTTTTTCAACTCTGAGTCATGCAAAGATAGTCACATTTACTGACAACCTGCAGCTGTGGCTTGAGTTTTTAACCTCTTCTGGCAAGTAGGGGAATTCGTTCTCTGCTGTGCTGGTTTCCTCCCTATGTCTTCTGATGTACTTTAAATTTTATTCCTGTAATTATTGGGGCTAGTAGCTTTATTTTGAAATCATGAAAGATTCACAGGAAGTTGCAAGAAAAACAAATTACAGGAAAGGTTTGTGTGTCCTTCCCTCAGACTTCCCAAATGGTCACATCTTGCACAACTGGAACAGGATCAGAGCCAGGAAACTGACTTTGGTACGATCCACAGAGCTGATTTAGCAGGCGTCCCATGTGTTTGAATGGGTATCTGTGCCTCTATGCATTTATGTCTCTCTGTGTGTGCCGATGCGTGTCTGTGTGTGTCTCTGGTGTATGTGTGCATGGTTCTATCTAATTTTATCACATATGTAACTCAAGATGGCAACACGATCAATCAAGATTCAGAGCTACTCGGTCTTCACAAGTTCCCTCCGGCTTTTCCATCATCATCACCCCTGTTTCCACCCCCTAGCAATGCTATTCTGTTCTCATTAGGTTAAAGAATATTTTTTTCTTGTGTTTGGGCCACACCCGGTAATGCTCAGGATTTACTCTGAGCTCTGCATTCAGGGATCACTCCTGGCAGGTTTGAGAGATCTTCTGGGCTACTGGGAGTTTAACCTGGGTCAACGCATGTATGGCAAGCCCCTTACCCACTATACTATCTCTCCAGTCCCAATTCAAGAATATTATTTAAGGGGCTGGAGCAATAGCACAGCAGGTAGGATGTTTGCCTTGCACTCGGCCAACCCGGGTTCGATTCCCAGTATCCCATATGGTCCCCTGAGCACCGCCAGGAGTGATTCCTGAGTTCAGAGCCAGGAGTAACCCCTGAGCATCGCCAGGTGTGACCCAAACATATATATATATATATATATATATATATATATATATATATGTGTGTGTGTGTGTGTGTGTGTGTGTGTATATATATATAATTTAAATAGTATCATACAATATGTTACTTTTGGAGACTGGATCCTTCACTAAATGTGATTCCCTTGAGATTCATTCAGGTTGTTGCATGTTTTGGTCCTTGATTCCTTTTCATCAATAGAGGGAAATTTGCTGCACAGTATTTCATGGTGTGGCTGTACCACTATTTAATCATTCACCTATTGAAGGCCATTAGATAATCTCCACTTTGGAGCTAGCATAAATACTTGTGTACCTGTAACATTAGTTTAGAAAACATCATCTGGTGGCACCCTGTTGCGTTTGGACTGGTGCAGTCTTTCCTGTGGCCTCTCCATCATGGCTGTTTGCACATTTTCATCTGAATTCTTCAAAAGCCCTAGGAGGGAAGCAGGGAACAGAACCCCCCAGCAACCCAAGAGTGGCCTGATCCAAATAGCAAGAGTGCTGAGTTGCAACCCTCTGGTCTAAAGAATTCTAGATGTCATGGACTGAGACAACAGCCACCCAGACAACACATAGTGTCATTCTGAATGCCAAGCCAAGTAGACAATTATTGAATGACGGTTTGGGACAGCGGCTGGTAAAGAGCCACCATGAAGTAAGGAACAAAGACCCCTTGCCTCAGTGATATAGACCTTGGGAGTTTTTTTGCGGAAGATGAAGCTGCAGGAGCAGCCTGAGAGTCAAAGACAGGCATCCATGGGCTCCCTGAGGGATGAAGCCAGAAAAACAGGACAATCTTGCCTCTGCCCCATGCCCTTCGTCTCCTTCTCCAGAAGAACCTCATCAACCAACCTCCTTCATGCAGGAATGTCCCAGAAAACTGAGCGTGCAAGGCCTTTAAAGGGCCGCAGGGAAGTGGGCAGGACATTCAATTCAGACTATGAAGTGAACAAGAAACATAACTCCTGTTTTCAAAACAAGGGCTGACTTCCAGCTCAAGTCCCCGTCCACTGCACAGCAGAAACCTAACCCCAATCAATCAGGGTCCCCTCCCTCTTGCTCTGGGTTGTGTCTCCATGTCTGGTTTGGAGGCAGAGCTGGCCAGGTTGTTGTCTGGTTTCCTCTGGCAGATTCTGAGATGGCCTCATTCCTGTCCTTCAGAGGATGGCCATGCCCACTTGGCCTCTCAGAAGCCCTTCCCTCAAAACTCTTCCAGCAGCCTGGAGGTCTGGCTTCCCTCTCCTCCGGGCTTTTTCCTCTTGGGTTTACATGAGCCTGGAAAACCTCTGCCAGGCTGTCTTACCTCTCTGCCAACTATTCCGTGTGATCGTCCCTCCCTTTTCTGAGCCTTGTTGCGGGGAAGAGGCAGACAGTGTCCTGCCTCCGGCCCACACTCACTCATGTAGCCAGGTCCTGGGTCCTGCTTTGGCTGCCACTCACCCCTCGGGAGACCCACACCCTTATCATTGTAAGTGTCCCCACGCTCCTCTGGGCAGCCTGCTTGCCCTGCCCAAGGATTCCTTACCTTATCTGTGGAGGAGAAATTGTTCTTGGCTCCTGTTAAGTCTCTAAACCTTTTGTTAGTTACTAGTGGACCTGAGCCGTAGTACACTGGATAGGGCGCTTGTCTTGCACACAGCCGACCCAGGTGCAATCCTCAGGATCCCATATGGTCCACTGAGCACCACCAGGAGTAAATCCTGAATGCAGAGCCAGGAGTAACCCCTGAGCACCATCAGGTGTGCCCCTTCCTCCAAATAAAGACCTCTTTTGTTGGTGACCACAGACTGAGGGTGTAGTAGAGCACTTTCTTTGCTCCGAGTTTGATCCCCAGTATTGTACACATGCATATGTGCACCCCCCCCACACACACATACACACAGAGAGAGAAATAAATCAAAACTCTTATTAAACTACCCGTGGTGTATTCAATATGCCAAAAACAGTAACAATAAGTCTCACAATGAGAGATGTTACTGGTGCCCACTCGATCAAATAAATGAGCAACGGGATGATAGTGATAGACAGTGATGCTCAAGTCTAGACTCTTGCAGCCCCAAAGTCATGGTTCTTGAAATCTCCATGCCCAGGGTCATCAACTATCCTCCATGCCTGTATGTATCCTGGAGGAGCAGGGGAATTCACAAGCACCTCTCACATGAGAACTAGGATGAAGAAGGGCTGGGAGCACAAACCCAGAGAGCCTGGGTTAGCTGTTGAGGGTCACCTCTCACCCTGTGAGCGGGTTTGAACCGACCCATTGAGCCTCATCTGCAGAATGGGGTAAATGTAGAAACTTCTTGTGGCTTTGAAGATAAATAGACAGGATCATCCTCATCACATGTGTATATTAGTGTGTAGGTGGGGTCAGAGAGATGTCCCGGCACAGGTGTTCTAGCGCTGGTGGTTCCAGCATAACATGGCATGCTCTGGTTCTGAGGGCACCTGCCGAGGTTGTTAACAGTCACTGGCCTCTTTATGCTGGCAGAGCCTCCATTTGGTGGAGATCTGACCAGGTGGACCCTGAGAGTATTGAGGGGCCCTGGCAGGGGTGGATTGGGCTGTGAACTTGTGATCCAGTTCTGACACGAGAGCTGTAGAGGAAATTTACTGGGAGTGTCCAGGAAGATTTCAGCATTGATAGAAAAGGGGCCTGCGGGAAGGAGAGAAACAGCAGGAGGCTGTGGAGAGTGATGAGTAAGGAGGTTGAGCAAATCAGAAGGACCCACCCCATGATGAAGTCCTGATTGTCCGCGCTTAGGAGCATGCACCGGATGACGAGCCCAGCAACGAACCTCGGTTCCAATCCGTTTCACACTGCTGGCCAAGCAGCTCAGAGAACGAACTAAGCCGGGGAGCTTGGGAGCAGGTCAGCAGGCCAGAGGTAGAGAGTGAATTGCTGTGTCTAGGAGGGCTGAGGAAGGATGGACGGGATAAGCCAGAGGCCAAAGATCAACAGGATCAGGCCCTCAGAAATACACAATGAGGATGGGTTGAGTTGCCAATTCTCAAGAGCCTAATGCTTCCCTGGGTCCAGTAAGGGCTGATTCATCTACACAGGTCCAAGGATGTTGGTAACTCAGGTAGTAAAGACATATTTCTTTTTTTTTCTTTTTTATTGAATCACCATGTGGAAAGTTACAAAGCTTTCAGGCTTAAGTCTCAGTTACACAATGCTCAAACACCCATCCCTTCACCAGTGCACATATTCCACCACCAAGAACCACAGTAAACCTCCCCCGACCCCCCACCTCCCCAGCCCCCCACCCCAAAGACATATTTCTTGAGTGAAAAAATTCAAACAGTTTTTCTTTTTTCTTTCTTGATTTTTTTTGGTTGGTGGGGGCAGGGGTGTTGGGCCACACTTGGTTGTGCTAGGGGTCATTCCTGGTGGTGTTCAAGAGATCATATGTGGTGCTAGGGGACCAAACCTGAATTGATCCTGTGCAAAGCTCCTGAAAACAGTTTTCTGGAAGTAATGGTTCAATTGTGCAATTTTGAGTACGAGTTCTCTGCCACACAGACCTGATTCAACATTCAGAGAGGTTGAGTTGATCTGTCACAGGTGATACCTGCATGCACGACACATCCCTTCCTGGTGACTAATGGGAATCTTCTGGAGAAAGAGCAGGTTGTAAATGCGTGCACGTATATGATTTACTGCTGACTTCGGCAAGAGTCAGAGAGTGGAGACATTGCTCAGCCCCTCAAGGGCTTAGAACTGAGCCTCTAAAGTAAGTGGGGAAGGGACTCACCCACACAGAACCTGCCAGGGGAATGGGAAATGGGGAAACCGACGTTAAGGAAGGGGTCCGTGGGAGCAGACAAGGGGCGAGTGTGCTGCTGGAGGACGATAAAGATGGTTCCTCGCCTTCCTTTTTTTGTTGTATTATTAATTTAATACATTTTTTGTTTTCTAATCACACCCGGAAGTGCTCAGGGGCTATTCCTAACTGTGCCCTGGAATGTCCCTGGCAGTGCTGAGGGGACTGTATGTGGTGTCAGGGGTTGAACTGGGGTTGGCTACACATAAGGCAAGTGCCTTATTTCCTATACTATTTCCCCAGTGCCCCGAATTTACGACAATCTCATAAAAAAAAATTTCTTTCTTTCACACATACATGCAAACCTCTTCTGAACATCTAAGAGTAACCACAGTTTGGTTAGGTTCTTCCAATACTCTTTCTATGCATAATCAAATATCCTTGTGCTTATGTATCTTAAAGAAAGCAACAGTGTTACATCATAATGCTTCATTTATTGCTCTTCTCTGCAAGTGATACATCTTGAATTTTCTTCCCTGTCAGAGAAGGGAATTCTCTGATGACTGCATGATGATACCATGGCCTCAACCCACCCATAATTTAGTTAGTTAACCTGTCTCCTTGGGTGACATTTAAGATGGTAACAATTTTTCTTCTAATAAATAATTAGCAAGGAAACTTCTGGAAAGCAAGTGTTTAGGTCTGTGTGTGAGTTTCTTTGCTTGCTGATAGAATCCTACCACAGCTGTTGCCAAACTTCACTCCATGACTGATTGAAGTCTAGTCACTTCCCAGACACCATCTAATATTTTTAATTATTTACTTGTCCTCTCTGCCAGAACAAATAGAAACGTGTGCCAGGGAAACGCTGAGAACAGCACCATCTCCTCTTAGATTCTCAGGGTTGGATAGACCAGCACCCCAAACAACTCATGTTCATAGGACGCTGGACAATTTCATGGGACTTGGTCACATTCTGGTTCACCTCATCTTCATATCGATCCTTCAGAGTAGATATCACTAGCACTGCCATTTTACAGATGAGGAAACTGAGACTCTGAGAGGAGGAAACATCTGTCCAAGGTCTGACCGCTCAAAAGTAGCTGAGAACTCAGCAAAGGCAGAGCGAATGAAATCTTAGCTTCTTTCTAAGAAATCCAGGACGCAGCCGGAAGCATGATGCTTCTGAGACCAGCTTGATGGTGCACAGTAGGCAGAAAGGCAGAAAGAGATCACAGGAAGCATTAATCAGGACACCATGGCAGCAATAGTATTCCTCTTGCGAATGTAACAAATGACCATAAGCTTCATGGCTGAGAACAACCCATCTGTATTACCTTTTGGTCCAGGAGACCAGTGTAAGAGGCAGATTCCTCAGTATGATCATAGAAAATGGGTGGGGGGAAGGGTGCATCAGAAGCGGCTGTACTCGCCTCTTCTCACTCTGACCATAAAGTTTGTAGGAGACAGCTCAGGCCAGGAAGCATATATGACTTAACTAAGCTAATTGGTTAACAGCACCACTTGGTGGGAAGCAGCCCTGGCCATGAAGGAGATATGACTGAGTTAATGGACTAAAGCAACTAACTGGTGTTTACACAGACACGGAGCTGGGAAGTCAGGAGTCGAAGCACCCGCGTCTTGTATCCTGTGTCTAACTGATAAGTGTCTAACTGATAAGATGCTTTCTTGATGTATGGGAATGCCTTACTTTCTTGATGTATGGGAATTGGGAATGACTCCCTAATTGGGAATGTTTTCTTGATATATTGTTCCTTTATGCTTTTGTTCATTATGAAATGTTTGAAGTTATTTCTGCCTTTGGAATTGTTTATCATTGTGCCTACTCCTGAGGCCTGTGTGCCCAGGATGGCTATATAAACCCTCCGCTGTAAGCCCTCGGGGTCGAGCTCTGACCTCCTGCTTTGGCAGGACAGCTCGGCCCCAGCTAGCCAGAATAATAAAGTCTCGCTGTGTGTTTTGCAATCCTGCTGGACTCTTTGTCTCTCTGAATACTGAGGGGTGGTCTCGATCCTAACACCAGAAGTACAAAACTGGTCTCACTGGACTAAAACCAAGGTGTCATCCAAGCTGTGCCCCTCTGTCCAATCAGGGGGTGCATGCATTTCAGCCTTTTCTGCCTTCCAGTGGCTGCCAACAGCTGTTGGTTCCTCCAGCGTCATGCCACTCCAGCTTCAACTTCCATCAACACCTCTCCTCTAACCCCCCATCTCCCTATTCTAAGAGGCTTTGTCACCTCTCCCACTGGGTCCTACTAGGATAATTCATGATCATCTGCCTATCTCCAGCTCCTGAATTTAATCATTTCTACAAAGTCCTTTTTCTTTTCTTTTCTTTTTATTTTTTGCTAGGTAAGGTAAAATAGTCACAGGTTCTGGGGGTTAGAAGGGGGTCATTAGGGGCCAGACACTATTCTGCCTCCTACCTGGGGTGCCTAGCATCGTGATTAAGACCAAGATTGTACCACACCACTTGCTAGTAGATGCAGGTGCCTGACTTCTCTGTGTCTTAGTTTGCCTCACTTGAAAAACTAGAATCATTGACATTTCCTTCTGAGTCATTGGGAGGCCCAGATAACACAGTGAATGCAGAACATTGAAACACGGACTTCAGTGAATGGCAACCGTCTAGAGTCTTGACCAGTGATTGAACTGCCACCGTTCAAAATCTAGTTCTTTGAGCCTGAGAGAGAGGACAGAGTTTAAGGTAGTTGCTTTGCATGCAACTAACCACAGTTCAAATCTCTGCCACCACATACGGTCCCCCGAGCACCGCCAAGAGTGATCCCAAGCACAGAGGCAGAAGTAACCCCTAAACACAGCCAGGTGTGGCCCAAAACAAAGTCAGTCAACAAACAACCCCCCGAATCTAATTATTTGGCTCTTTCCTCAAAGACATGTCCCGAGTCCTTGTCCAAGGACACTGTGGAATGTGTTGGTGGTTAAACTAAGTCAGGCTTCTTGATGCAACCTGGAGAAGCTGGAAAGATCCAGAGAACCAACTGCGTGGAGAACAAGGGCGCTGATGGGAGCTGGGGCAAGGAAAAAAAAAACCCAACACTTCCTTGGTCTCTGTTTCGCCTGTGGCTAAGCTTTGATTGAGCGTGTCTCCCTTTCATCCAGGGTAGGCCTCCTCCCCTCCCCCAGCTCCCCCGCTTCCCCAAGGAACACTCCAAAGATGATTTTCTGAGATAGACGGGACCTGCCTAGGTTGGCAGCATGGTGGGGTGGGGCTGGCGTCGGTTCCTGGCATGGAAAAGTACTGAGGCGCTGCCTCCTGGTCGGCGCTGGGACGGCGATCTGAAATGATCATCCCCAGCCCCGGTCTCTCCCAAGTGAAATGAAAACCAGATTCCTGGTCTTATCGGAGGTTAGGTGACTGCTTCCCATCACTCGTCTGGAGCCTGGCAGGTTCCCAGGTTTGTTGATCAAAGCTTCGCAACAAAGCCCACAGCTCTCCTACGGCAGCTCCTGGTTACAGGCACCTGCTACAGAGGGGCCTTCCTGGGCCACTGAACCAGGTTTCTCGACTTTTTACCCACCGTGGCCCCAGGGCCCCCTTCTTGCCTTGTTTCCCTGTGCCCCCTCCCTTTCTACCTGTTGGTCCCCTTATTCTCATGCCATGTGACCAGCCCCATTTATGCAACTCTCACCTACGACCCCCCACCGTGGAGTTCTCATGGGGCCCACATCCACATAGCCCCCTGTTGAAACATAGAACTGCACTAAGTTGTTCTTCTTGGGGTCTTTTATCCACTCAACTCCCCCCCCCTTTTTTTTAAAATACTTGCAGGGGAGGCCAGACAATGGGGCAGGGCACTGAGTTCAGCCTGCAGAACAGGAGGCAAATTTATGAAGAATGACGTCACTGCACCGAGAGTGGGGCAAAGGTCACTTCCTGACGGGCAGACGGGAAGCTGTCTGGGGTCAAGAGCACGTGCAGACAGACGGACAAGCAGAGAGGACACAGCCTTGGCCCCCCGACCGGCCCACGAGTGCTTGGCTCCCTCCACAGGCTTCCCGGGCACGTGATCTCTGGCAAGTGACCGCATCTCTCTCGGTCTCATCTCTCTCTGCTCTCCTGTGAGCTGCGTGTAAGACGTAACTGTCTCCAGGGTTCTTCTGAGGATGCGGTGGTTTGGAAAGGGGCTGAGGCATAGTAGATAATGTCCTACCTCTGGAGACTCATTGCTTTTTCCCCTCTGTCCCTTCCCAACCTTAAATCCACAAGTCACCCTGCATCTGTCTTTTTGCCAACACCAAGCTCCTACTGGACGATCCCAGAGCAAGTCAGAAAAAGCAACTCTGGGGAAAACAGTAGGCAGTGTGTCTGCTCAGTCTGCACGGGACCCCAGGTGGCACAGTTTCCAAGTAAACTTGAAGGCAGTTGCCATCAGGGTATCTAATTTCTGGTGCCTTCTGTCTTTAGTGCATTTTGCTGACATCTGGCCCACAGCTTTTCTTAGGGTTTGAACTTCAAAGGGCTGGACAGTCACCTGAGAAGGGGACCTTGGGCCTGACCTTCCTTGGAATTCAAAACAACCTAAGTTGGGGAGAGGAGGTGGATCCCTTCTCCCTGCACGTGTGGAATCCCAACTACCAATGCAGCCTGACTGAGATCAGACACTCCTCGTTGGACACCGTTCTAGGGCAAACCTCCAGGTAGGGGAAGAGGCAGGGCCGCAGGTAGCTTGGAGCCGGCGCCCGTTTGCAGCTCGCTGCAACTAGGGCGCCTCCGAGTGAGAGGAACCTCCCGCTTGCCACCTCATGGCCGCAAGAGCTCCCCAGGGGGAAAGTTCTCCGCAAAGCTGGGAATGGGGCCCAGCCACGCGAGGTTCCCCCACCTCAGTCACGTTTCAGGTTGCGCCTGGTGGGCGACCTCCTGGCCCAGGCCCCGGTGTGCCTTGCCGAGGTCGCCCATGGAACCAGGTCGTGGGTGGGGAGCTGAATCCAGGACATGAGCTGACTCGCTTTTTAAAACCTCGCTTCCTCCTTTTCTACCTCCGCCCATCAATCACCTCTCTGGGCACCAACCCGGCGCGGTGCAGGCGGGTCTCTGCGCCCGAAGAGCGCAGTCCGGGTGGAGAAAGACACTGAGGCCTAGCCAGGTAAAGGTGCGGAGGACAGGCCCGCAGACTCTGGCACCAAGGAGGGTCCTCCCAGTCCCACCACCGCCAACCCCCGTCGCCGTCCAATTCCGTGCCCGTTGGCTGGGGGGTGTCGGAGTCCCGTTCCTTCTCCCCACGCCGACTCGATCGCCCCAGCCCTGCTGTCCCCGAGCCTGCGCGAGCGTGGGTGTCCCCCCGGGCAGTGCGGCTCGCAGGGGGCGGTGCTGTCGGGACTGGAGGCCGCCGTGGCGGGCGCCGCCCTCGGCTCTCGCCGTCCCTCCCTCCCGCACGCCGGCGCTCCCTGCCCGAGCTTCCTGCGTCCCCATCCCCGTCCCCGAGAGGGCGGCGCGCCCTCTCCGCCAGCGCCTCCCGCGATCGCCTCGCTCCCCGGAATCCTGGGGCTCCGGGGATCGCGGTGCCTCGGAGGAGGTAGCCAGAGGGGTCCTGGGGGCCCGGAGCACCCCCAGCCCTCGGACGCCGGACTGAGCCCGAGCTGGACCCTCCGCCGCCGGGGTGAGTTTGCACCGCCGCGCCTTCCGCCCCGCGGCGCGCTCCGGCGGGGCCGGGGAGGGCACTCTCCCTGACCGTCTGGATCTTCGTGTCTGGGGGGAGTCACGGAGCTTCCTTCCAGAGGGGTCTGCTCCGTGCACACCCGGTGCCTTTACGCTCGGGAGCCATGCCGGACCACGGCTAGACCCTCGCGCCTTCCCGGGCGGCCACCTGGCCGCGGCGCGAGGAAGGAAGCCGGCCCCGGGGTCCCCCTGTTGCCGGGCTTCGAACCCTGGGTCAAAGAACCCAGCACTGCTCCAACCGGTGCTTTCAAAACTAGCCCCCCCCCCACCCCCCGCCCCAGGTCCCGGGAAAGCACGCCCGGTGCTACCCGCCTGGTCAGCCCTTCTCCCATCCCGCAGCCCTTTATGGAAACCGAGGCTTTTCAGGAATTGAAATTCGTGTTCCGTGCGCGCTACGTGCAAGAAGCACAGGGCCGAGGGGGACTCTGGCGCGCACGGGGTGGCGTGAACCTGGGCGTTTCTCCCTGCCCAAGCGAAACGTTTAATAATATCTCCGGCTGAGGTCCGAAAGACTCAGGATCCAGCCCGGCCTTTGCGTGTGGGTCCGGCCCGGAGCCTGATTAAGTCCGATGAAGGGAGTTGGTCCCTTGCAGAAGGGTCCCTTTCCTAATGCCGTGGGGTGCGCGGCTTCCCGGGCCACGCCCCGGGCCCTCCCTGGCCACTAGAAGCCGTGGGGCACCGGGGCAGTGATCGGTTGAGCTTGTGGACCGGGCGTAACGGGGGTCGTTCCCGGTGCCCGGTGGACCTGGGGAACCCAGGCGCCAGCGAGCCGGGAGCGGAGAGCGGGGGGCGGGCCCCGGGGGCGTGTCCCGGGGCGGGGCCGCGCGCACCTAGCCCGGAGGACCCGGGAGGAACTGCGCTCCTGGCTGGGCGGGCCTCAGACATGGATTTTGCTTGAGTAACTTGAGGATCCTTTCTCCAGTGAAAGACAGGGCTTGGGACTTGTAAACGGCGTGAGATCTGTCGCCCGGGAACCGAGAGCTGAGTGAAGAGAGCCAATCGCTATTCCCCTCTTGCTTCCTGTTATCTTTTCGGCTTGCCTAGGTCAGCCTAGGGTGGGAGTAAAGGTAGGAGAGACAGGGAGTAGACCGGTGGGCAAGGGATGTATAGCGCCCCAGCGGCTCCCTGGGGGCTCCCAGCAGCGCTAGAGAGAACAGAGGGAATAAATGATAAGTCTGAAGGAGCGCTGGCTGAATGGGCTTGGATGGGTAAGGGCTGGTGTCTTGGGGGTCTGCACCGTGTGGATTTTTCCTCTGTAAACTGGGAGTAGGACTGGAGCGATAGCATAGCAAGTAGGGCGTTTGCCTTGCACGTGGCCGTCCCGGGTTGGATTCCTCCGTTCCTCTCGGAGAGCCCGGCAGTTTACCAAAGGTATCCCGCCTGCACTGCAGAGCCTGACAAGCTCCCCGTGGTGCATTCGATATGCCAAAAACAGTAACAAGTCTCACAATGGAGATGTTACTGGTGCCCGCTTGAGCAAATCGATGAACAACGGGATGAGAGTGCTACAGTGCTGAACTGGGAGTGATTACCTCCTAGGTTGCAGCAGGCGCTCGTGTCTAACACAGAGTAAGCACTTCCTAGTAGTAGGTTATGGGAGAACTGAAGGAAGGACAGAACCCAGAATGAGGCATGCCTAAGGTGGGTTAAGAAAAGAATGCTGGAGTGTTCCATAGGGAATTAAGCCAGAGAGATAGCCAGGGGGTTAAGGCCTGGGCCTCGCCTAAGACCCACCCCAATTAGATTCCCCACATTACATATGATCCTCTGAGCACTGCCAGGTGTGACCCAAGCTCCCCTCCCCCATTCCCCCCCCCCACACACACCCAAATTAAAATTTAGAAGTGTGAGTTGGCTTCCGCCTGGGGTGGACAGATGACCCAGCACAGGCAGAGTGGCGCGGAGGTGTGGCTGTGTCTAGGGAGTGCTGGGGTTGGGGGCACTCAGGGAATGGAGGTGGGGTTAGGAGGAAGGGCAGGGGATGCCCTGGTCAGGATGGTTCTCCCGGGAAGGTCTCCGCAGATGGGACATCTTATTCGAGTCCTGCCTCTGACCAGGCCCGTCCTACGTGTTCAGTTTCCCCAGGGAACCAAACACAGAGTCCCAAAGTCCACGATAGCACTTTCAGCAGGGAATCCCATTGTCACCTCCGGCAGGGCCCAGGGTTTTCCAACTCTGGCTCTCTGGCTCCACAAGTCGTTTGTTCTAGTGGTTTCTCGGGGTGAGGCAGGGTAAAGCTGGAGGCAAGCCTGCAGCCCTACTCCCGCTAGCGCTTGCTCTGGGCATCCTTCCCCTTTGGGGGCTCCTGCCTTAGAGGGTCCCCAGAGCGCTCAAGACTCTTCCCTCCCCCCAGTGGGGCTGAAAATCCCCGAGAGCCCAGAGAGGCCGCCGGGCTATTGAAGAACTTGGGCTCTCGGCATTTCGTCCTCCAGCTCTGAGTTACGGTGAACTGTAAGGGACTAGAGTTTTCTCAAAACCCAGGAAAGTTCACAAGCTCTGATAACATCTGGCTTGGACTTATGGAAGGGTCAGCTCTGGCCACTGGCTTTCGCTTTCTCTTCTATTGTGTCTGCTT
Organism: Sorex araneus; assembly: GCF_027595985.1. Lineage (NCBI taxonomy): Eukaryota > Metazoa > Chordata > Mammalia > Eulipotyphla > Soricidae > Sorex > Sorex araneus. The sequence continues at coordinate 57,956,719 of NC_073306.1, read as the reverse complement.
GGGAAGGGTGGCCGCAGCAGACACAGCCAGTCTCCCAGTTAGACATCTCCCCTGGGGTCAGAGAGCTAGAGAGGAGTGAAGGCACTTGCCTGGTCCGCTGCCCACCTTAGTTTGATCCCTGGCACTATGTATGCACTCCCCTTCACTCCCCGCCCCCACCGCTGCCTCCCCGCCCCCGTGTCCCCCGCCCCCTCCCGCAGAGCCAGGAATAAGCCCAGAGAACTCTTGGCACAAAAACAGAAACGGAAGTCTTCCTCGGCTTGGAGATGACCGTAGAAAATGTTATTGTTACTTGGGTGGAGGGAACATCTCTCTCCTAGGACAACCTCAGAGAGGGAAGCAGGTTTGCCTGCGGGCACCCAGCAAGTCAATAGCAGAATCCCAACTAAACCCAGCCCTTCCACCCTCGGGCTTTTCAGCATCCACCCTGGAGGCCCAGCCACGCCCAGGTCTGCAGACCCTCCATGCTGAGTGATTTCTCCGCATTACCCGCATCTTTGTGGATTCTTGCTCTTTCTCATCTGCCCAAGTTGGTCCACCTTAACCTGGCACTGCTTTATTATTATTATTATTTTTTTCTGAGCCCTTAGTGTAGCAGCTGCTCCTCCTGGGACCTCTGGGTCCCAAGAAACAGATCACTTGTTGGATTTTCCTGTGTCAGGGAAGCCTGCCGTGTATCTCCCAGGCCAAACATAGGGTTGGCGGGGGGGCTCCAGTGATCCTACACATCTCTGTCTCTTGAGCCCCAGCTGGAATCCCCAGGCTGCCGGGCCCTGCCTTCTAGGCTGTGTTGTTTACTTGGCCTGAGCAGCTGAAAGCCTCCTATTCTTTCTTGCCCTAGATTTATCGAACTTAGCCCTTAGACCTCGCTGCGGAGTCCTGTCTCTCTTCACATGTGGGAGCCCGGAGACATCACAGCTGTCAGAAAGACCAACATGTTTATTAGACACGTGGGGAAACCAAGACCCAGGGAAGGGAAGGAAATTCAAGAAATCAGAATCAGGATTAGAATCCAAGTTTTCTAATTCTGTTTTAAATATTTTTGAGAGCACAACAACAAAAGAAGCCAGAAGAGAGCATCAGAGCGTTCTTTCCCTTCCCAAGCTCTTCCTGCCCCTACAGCGCCAGGAGTCTAGCCACACTCACATTAGTGTTCTCGGGGGTTAAGGCTGCCACTCTGGAAGATAAGGGATGTGTTTTCCTTTGGGGTAGGGCTTCCCAGGCAGTGCTCTGGAGGCCCAGGGGCCACTCCAAAGAATAGTCAGCTAATCCCGTAACACTTCAATGCTTGAGGGCTGGGCCAGTAGTACAGTGGGTCAAGGATTTACCCTGCATGTGGCTGATCTGGGTTTTACCCCCAGCATACCATATGGTCCCTCGAGCACCACCGGGAGTAATTACTGAGTGCAGACCAGGAGTAACCCTGAGCGTTACCTGTAACTCAAAAAGGAAAAAAAAAACAAAGACAGTCCAATGCCTGTTGACACACCCCTGCTCAGGCCCACTGCCACTGGGGGCACCAGGGCCATCGGTGGTGCTGGGGGGCCTCTAGGATTATAGCTAGTGGTACCAGGGATCAAACTCAGGGCCTTGTGCAGGCTGGGAATATGTTCCTGACCCCTGAGCTATCTCCCGGGTCCCTCTGTTTATTTTCATTTCATTCCCTTCCTGCAGTTTTCCTTTGAGTGATGGCTGCAGTAAGGGACTGCGCACTCTCGGCGGTGTGCATGTCCATCGTCTCGGCTGTAGCCTTTAGCTATACGCTTGTTCCCTTTGGCTGCAGAGCTTACTAGGGGCTGCAAACTAGGTTGTTATGCCCTAGAACTTGCATGCTGGGCTGTGGCTCTGAGGATCCCCTGTTGTGCCCGGGTCACACTTTTGCTGTGGGGGGCTTCAACTCACAGCCTCACACTTAGAGAAACATGTGCAGTCCTCTCCAAACTGGCATTATTAATGCCAAAGAATAAGCTAGAGTGGGGCTGGAGTGATGGCACAGCAGGTAGGGCGTTTGCCTTGCACTCAGCCGACCCGGGTTCGATTCCCAGCATCCCATATGGTCCCCTGAGCACCGCCAGGAGTAATTCCTGAGTGCAGAGCCAGGAGTAATCTCTGTGCATCACCAGGTGTGACCCAAAAACCAAAAAAAAAAAAAAAAAGAATAAGCTAAAGAACAAATGTTGTGATTGTTTGGGGGGGGGCTTAATTTGGGGGCCACACCTGGTGATGCTCAGGGATCACTTCTGGTGGGGGTTGGAGAACCATATACAGAGCCGGGAATCAACCTGGGTTCTCCATCCAAGGCCTTACCTAGGGTACTATCTTGTCAACCCTTCTCTAACTACAATCTTTATAGTGTACTTCTGAATAGACTGGTATATTTAAATGTACTTCTGAAAGATTTTTTTGGTTTTGTTTAATTTTGAGTTTTTGGTCTTGGGACCATACCTCGTGGTGCTCAGGGCTTACTCCTGCTTCTGTGCTCAGGGATCACTCTTAATGAGACATGGGAACCTTAGGTGGTGCAGGAATCAAACCTGGGTCAGATGTGCACGAGGCTAGCTCCCTACCCACTGTACTGTCTCTCTGCCCTGGCTGGCTTTTAAAGCTGTTTTCTTCTCCAGACTGCAAAGTCTGTTTTGTGGCAGAAAACTGGGAAGAAACGTATTGTGACATGCTGACAAACCGCTGTTAATATTGTAATGTTTCATTCAGTTTTGCTGTGTGTGTGTTTTTTTTTTTTTTGCTTGCTTGCATTACTCTTTCATATCCTGGTTTTTCAGATCAACAGCAGAGCCTGACAAGCTCCCCATGGTGTATTTGATATGCCAAAAACAATAGCAACAAATCGCACAATGGAGACGTTAGTGGTGCCCGCTCGAACAAATCCATGAGCAAGGGGATGACAGTGCTACAGTGATACAGTGAAATGTGATCACTTTTTTCACACCGTTTCTAACTGACAGTGGAAGGTTGGTTGTCAGGAGGCCAACTTCCTTCCTGGTTGGCTCCCTCCAAACCCTCCCTCAGCCAAGTCTAGGAAGACCATGCAAATTATTTTCATCTCTCTGTGACCTCAGGGGGTCATTTCTCTGCAATACCAGGGGTGTTTGGAAAAGGGCTGCGCTTAACAAAATCCAAAGCAAAACCTAGCACAGTGAGCCTCTTAGCAGTGAAAAAAGTCAGCCACCTGGAGGGAGGGAGAAGGCTTTGTTTCTTTGGACTTTTTGGAGTGTTGGTTTTAACAGCCAAGCCTATCACCACCCCTTGCCCTAAATCTCCCTAGGATTAGGGGTGGAAGTCAGGTCCCTAGAAGAATCAGCCTTGCCCTTGGAGAGCAGGTGGTGCAATGGCAGAGAGCTGCCAAGAATGTGATACCTGCCCAGGTGACCCAGGAGGCCGCTCCCCTTGGGGCTACCTCTCCCCAGCCCTCATTCTCCAAGCTCAGTCCGTGCCCTGGAGATCACCAGCCCCAGAAACCATCTTTACAGCCCACAGAGTTCACAGAGCGGCTGATTCGTGGGTTTTTTAAGCAGTAGAAGCTGGTTTTCCTGTGGCTTAAAAAAAAATAAATAAATGAGATGGAAGAAAGTCGACTGGGAATTGCATCTCGGTGGTAAGAAGTGTTCTTTAGTTACACTTTCATCTCAGTTATCTATACCTGCGCGCACCTGAGTCACTGGATAATCATCATTCCAGCTGCCTGAGGGAATCCCAGCTTCGGTCTACTGGTTTTGACACTGTGGTCCTGGGGAAGCTGGGATTCCTTGGACCCAGCCCCTGAGGGGTTTGAAGGCACGGAGCGGAGTGGAGCTGTGGGAGGCAGCGGGAAGGAAACTGCTTATAAATGTTCCAGGTGTTGGCACTTCCAACCACCCACGCCTTTTCCCAAATTCTGCAACTGTAAAAACGAAGCGAAGCAGCAAGTTGGAAACCTCTGCTACTCTAGCCTCCTCTGTTCTTAGAAAAAGAAACTGGGGCCAGAAAATCGGAAGACCAGGAGCTGCACAAGGGACATGGGCTCTCAGGCTTCATGGGAGGAGGCTCTCCCGGCCATGCTTGATGCTGCGGTAAGCGGCAGTTGCCCCAGCCTTCCCTCTGACCGGCACATTAATGTTTATCATAAAGTCTGTCCGTGCCATGCCAGCACCTGGTTTATGTGCCTTCGAGCACAGAACTTTTTTTTTTTTCTGTTTGTGTCACACCCAGCAATGCACAGGGGTTCCTCCTGGCTTTGCACTCAGGAATTACTCCTGGCAGTGCTTAGGGGACACCATATGAGATGCTGGGAATTGAACCTGGGTGAGTGTCTGTGCAGCACAGTGGGCAGAGAGGAAGCTCAGAACCACGGAAACAGAACCCAGACTTGGAGGGCCAGGGGAGGGTTTTCAGGGAGAAGTGAAACCCAAGAGAAATGGGATGTGGGGATAGAAGGTCTGCAAGCGGCGGCCGAGCACCTGAGAGGAAGCACAGCCTCAGTGGAGGCCCGGAAGCGCCCCTGGTCCAAATGCACGATGCTTACTCTAGAGGTGACAGGTCAGGGTAGGGGAAACGTCACCAAACTTCTCCAGGAAAGTCATTTTGGAGGTGATGGAGATGTGGCTCACAAGTAGAGTACATGCCTAGTGAGGCCCCAGTGTGACACCCCGCACTCCCCACCTGCCCTGCCAGGAAACTGTGGGCGTGGCCCACTGGACAAAAATCTATTGAGGGAGCCAGGGAGGTAGCACAGCAGACAAAGCCGCTGCTTTGCATGTGGCCGACCTAGGTCAGATTCCCTTGTACCCTCTATGGTCCCCCAAACCCTGCCAGGGGGGAATCCCTGAGAGCAGCCCAAGCCAAACCAAGGCCACTGCAGAAACCAGACCAACCCTTTCGATCAACAGGCCCGGAGTCTTCTCTTCACTCAGACGCTCTGGGTTTGCACGGGGAGATGGTCTATGAGGGAGACAGTGCAACGCTCACAGAATTCTTGCCTGACTGAACAAGGCGGGGAGCGGTCAGATAATTAGCACAAAGTGTGAGCTAGCCGACTAATGACCATCTCAGCCTTGTCTGCTTCCCAGCCATTAGTAGAACCAAGACTGTCCCAAGCTCCCGAGCTTTCAAGGCTCTAGACACTTGTCTAGGCAGTGACTAATTGACTCAGTGAGGGAGGGGCTCACTCAGTGGTGCTCAGAAGCTATTCCTAGCTCTGTGCTCAGGATTGATCCCTGACAGTGCTCAGGGGAACGAAGGGGATTGGCCAGAAGCTGCCCCTTGCAAGGTGAGTGCCTTATGTCCCGGGCTCTCTCTGCCCCCAGGACTGGTCTTTCTAGAGTTTAGAGTCAGTTTTTCCTTTCCAGACCTTTCACCTCCCCGTGTGCCCTTCCCTAGAAAGCAGGCACTAGTTCTTTCCAAAGTTCATTGCCTTTATCTCTATCCTTTCTGCTTTTCTACCTAGGCTGTTCATTTGTTTAGTCAAAACTCTTAAAAGCAGAAGAGGTGTGGGATGTAGCTTAGTAGTAAAGCATTTGCTTCACATGTGTGGGGCCTTGCAGTCAATGCCTGCACGCAAACAAAAGAAAACAAAACCCCACCCAGGGGTCAGTAGTTAAGTTCTGCCTTGCACACACAAGCTGGTAGTCCCTGGAACTACCATTGTCATCCCCAAAACCACCACTAGTGTTTGAACTGCAGCATGGTGAGGTCAAGCGGGTGGGAGCCCCAAGCCAAACATGTGACTGAAGACATTACAAAGACAAAAAGGGGTGATAAACATTTTAATTTTTGGCATAATTTTATTGATTTTTTCCTTTTTGGGTCTCACCCAGCGATACACAGGGGTCACTCCTGGCTCTGCACTGAGAAACCACCCCTGGCGGTGCTCAGGGGACCATATGGGATGCTGGGAATCGAACCCGGGTCAGCCGCATACAAGGCAAAGACCCTACCTACTGTGCTATCGCTCCAGCCCCAATTTTTGGCATAATTTTAGATCCTAAAATAGTTACAAAAACAGTACAAATAAATTGAGCTTCCTTATTCCTTTGCTCAACGTCTTCTAATGTGAACCTTTTACAGAACCAATAGTGTCACATCCAAAACTAGAAAATACACAATATTACTAAACAGAGACTTTATTTGGAATTTGTCCCAGTCTGGATTCCAATCTGTCAATTTTGTCACTGAAATGTCTCTTTTCTCTATTCTGGTTGGAGACAGTGTCTCAGCATTTCCTAGCATTTGGGGACCTTGAAAATTTAGAAGCATACTGTCAGAATTTGGTAGGACGACCCTGAGTGTGAGTTTGTCTGCTCTTATCTCATGATTAGACTGAGCTTTTGCATCTGGGAAAGTAACGTTCCTCATTGCATCTTGTTGGTTAACTTTCCAATTTGCCTTATTGATGATGTCAACTTGGATCACTTGATTAACGTGGCGCCTGCTAAGCTTCTTCTCTGCAAAGTTACTAAAGATCCTTTTTGGGAAGAGACTCTTACAGCATGATAATTAGAGGTGAAATTATAAATGAAATGATGGGAAAGAATTGCCTAGGTTAGGCTCCTAATAAGAAGACTTTGATACAGCAAGTGAATAATCTGGAGTAATGTTTCTTTCTGTTCACGGCAGACAGAGGGCAGTTTTCTAAACATAAACATACACAAGAGCTTTTTCAGTCAGTGGAAAAGCTGAGTGCCCCAGAAAAGAAGCAGGATAAAGAAGAAATGCTTTGGGTCAATAAGTGCTACAAGAGGGGGTAATGGTTAGAAAAAAGCAATATTCAACATCATCCCCCCAAAATTAAAATAATCCTTCTTCTACATATGAAATTCTAACTGTTTTGAAAGTTGGGGTTTTTTCTTTCCTCAAATTTGAGTTGCAAGCCAGAGAGATAATCTAAGGGTTAAAGTGTTTGCCTGGCACTTCCCACTGACCCCAGTTCGAAACTCCAATGTCACATATGGTCTCCAAAACACAGGGGTCACTCCTGACCACAGAGCCAGGAATAGCTCCTAAACACCCTGAGTGTGACACCCAAACTCCTTCTCCCCCCAAATATATTTTTTAGTTGGTAAAGAAAGCTAATATTGGAAGTGGCATTTTCAGGAACTCGTGGGGGGAGTATAAATTAAAAATGCATGTTAAGAGTCATTTTAAAATGCAGCAGTTTCAATACCAGGAATTTATCCTAGGGAAAGATGTTTGTGTAAGGAGCTAGTTCTACCCCAGCTGTTATATACATAATAACAATAAAACGAGAAACCAAGTATGTGTCAGGCAATAGAGATTGGTTCTATAAGTGAGTCTTCCATGTTGAATATTCTTCAGCCACTAATTGATATTGTATCAGAATAGCAGGGCTGTGCAAAATATTGCTATATATCCATTTACAAATCTATTTAGAAAATGAGGTCATAAAACTATGTTGCCGGGGCTGGAGCCATAGCACAGCAGGTAGGGCGTTTGCCTGGCACATGGCCAACCCAGGTTCGATTTCCAGCATCCCATATGGTCCCCTGAGCACCACTAGGAGTAATTCTGAGTGCAAAGCCAGAAGTAACCCCTATGCATTGACAGGTGTGACTCAAAAAGCAAAAAACAAAAAACAAAAAACATGTTGCAGTAAGATCTAGTTCTTGTTTTGTTTTTTATTTAAGTATGTTTATGTTTATTTGTATAATGTACAAGAAATCCTGGATATTATTATAATTGTTATCAGCAGTTATGGATGGTGGGATAGTGGGTGACTTTCATTTTCATTTTGCTAATCTAGATTTACTAATTCTGTTGAACAAACATGCAATATTTTTATAATAAAAGAGGTATTGACTTTTACAACTTTCATGGGGTTGTTAAGGGGTTCCAAGGATGACGACTGGGTAAGGTTCTTTATGAGCCAAAGAGAGCTTTGCAGATAGTAGAGAGTATTCCAGGTTCTTCTTTTGTGATTTTTAACTTTGAGCTTCTTGGCCTCCCTTCCTGGATTTGGGAGGCTAAGATGGAAGCCAGGCAGAAGCCACAGCAGAGCATTGGTCTGCAGCTGTGACATCTACCTGCTGTGGCTGAATGTCTGGGATCTCAACCTTGTCCCTGAATTCATGCATGGAGGTTCCACCCTGCAGAGTGGAGGTATTTGGAGTGGGAGCCTTGGGAGATAACTTGGTAGGTCGGGAGAGTGAGGCCACTGGCCGGAGTAGCAGCTCTGTAAGCAGAGGGAAAGAGCTCTCTAAGGAAAGGCTGCGTGAGCACAGGAAGGAGGCTGCTGCCTGCATGCCAGGAGGTGGTCCCAGACTCACGTCTGCTGGTCTTGATCTTGGACTCCAGAAACTTGAGAGGTAAATGCCTGCTGTTTATGCCCCACTGTTTATGCAATAAATATTTATTATAAATTACCATAGTATTTTATCTGAGTGATTGGGCTCAAATATCACCTCCTAGTATACACACACATACATGCATACACATACACGTATACACACATACATATAATGCATATTTATGCTAATTGTCATCTTTTTTCATGTACCCTCACTCCTATAGGCTTTGACAAACAGGTACTTATTTAACTGCCACCATAGTCTCATAGCTCCCCCAATCCCATCATTCATCCCCCCCTAGTCACACCCTATTCTACCTCTGGCCCTTAGTGAACTCTCCAAAGCCTTCTGCCCTTTCCCGATGTCCTACGTTGGAACCATACAGTAGGAGCCTTTGGGGTCTGGCTGCTTTGATTTGCCATAACCCATCAGAGATTCCTCCCTATTGCTTTTCTTTCTTTTCTGTTCCATGCCAGGGATCTGCCCCAGGGCTCATACGCCCCAGCACCCAGCCACATCCTCAAGCTTCTGGATTTGTTTACTTGATGTCACTGTGTGGGTTTTCCTCACTTGACTTGGATCTTCCTCTGTGGAAGGGTATTTAGGCTGTCTCTAGACCAGGTTGTTGGTGACTCAAGGGACCCCTAGAAAAAGTCTCTATTCACCTCATTAATCCTCTGTAGTTGGGGAAGCGTGTCATTCTGCGCCACTCTCTGACCCCCCACTCCAGCGTTGTTCTAGCCTTCATTCACCCGTCAAACCTCCAGCCTGGCCCAGTTGTTCTTTAGGGTGTACACCCGAAAGCACCCCTAAGAAGTTTCAATCCAACTCTTCACTCCAGCTCTGGTGTATTGTAGGAACTACGGTGTAGAGACCTAACCACTGATGACTGACTAATGACACATCCCCTCCCATTTGGAACTCATTGACCTGCACTGAACCCTTCATCAGTGGCTTCTCAACTGGGCCTGGCCAAGTCTTAGGGAGAAAGTTCCGGGAGCTGGTTAGTGCCCTATGTTTGCCCTGACTCACCATGGGGGCCAAATCCGAAGATAGCTTTAGAACCCCTATGCTCAGGCCCCACGTGAATTTTCATGATCTCCTCCTGGGAACTCATGGAGGGGAGCCAGTCCATTTACCAGAGGATTGTGAGGATGAGTAAGTTCCAGTTTATTCATGGGAGGCAGAGTCCCAAATAATTGGGAGCATAGCTTCCTGGGGTCAGTGTCCACCCTCAGTGCTCTCCTGTGATTTAACCTGACCAGGTTCTGCATTCCTAATCCATCACCATCCCTAAGCTAAGGTAAGAAGTGGGAGCACAGGCACTTTTGGTTTTTCTTTGGAGTTGTGTCTGGTAGTGTTTAGGGGCTATTCCCAGTGAACTCTGGCAGGCAAAACAAACGAACATCATGACAAGTGGTGCTCAGAGATCACCCCTTACTCTGTACTCAGGAATCACTTCTGATGATACTCAGGGGACCAAATGTGCTGCCAGAGTTGGAAGCAAAGTTAGCTGCATAGAAGGCAAGTACCCTACCCACTGTATTTTCTCTGGCCCCAGGAGTACTGGCTTTTTAACCAGATTTATTTGGATGGCAACTTAGACCTGGGACAGGAGGAGACCCCATGAGATTCTGCAGAGAGCATTTGCTTCTCATTGCCAAGGAATCAAGCTCCTCTTTCTAAGGAGAGAGGTGGAGAAATCTGAGACTTTACTTGGTTTTCAGCACATGAAAATGAAAGGTTTTTCTTCCAAAGGTTTGCACCTGAATGTGCCCTGGCTCTATTGCCCATGGGAGCCTTTTTATGGTTGAGATTTTGATCACAAAGATCTTCCTTCTGAAGGAGATAACTGTGCAAGTTATTAGCCCCGGTTATGTTTCTCACTAGCTGAAAAGTATTCTTGTGGAAATCTCCCAAATGTCCAACAGATAGGATGGGAACATAGCACGAGGTCAATTCCCCACACAGGATGTCATCCCAGAAAAAAGTACAGAAACAACTGAAAGCAAAGAGGGGCTTTGTTGGCAGAAAGACAGCTGCAGTTGGGAAGGATGTCCACGTCACAGGCTGCAGAGCAGCTTCAAGTTGTGGGAGTTGGAGGTCTGGTTTTGTGCCCGGCAGAGATGGAGTGACATAACAGCTTATACATATTCTAGTAGTTTTCAGGAAAGTCATACATATTCATGAGGGAGGATGGGGAGTGTGTGCATTTGAGGAACGTACAATGAATAGACATTTCATGTACAGAAAATGGCAGAGAAACTTCATTGGGTCTGTAATTTTTAGTGAAGTTATGAAGAGCCAGGAGACTGGAGGTCAAGGAAGGTTGCACTGTAAAGTCCTCACAGGCCAGTACTGTCTGTTGGTTTGGGTGGGGGGCTGAATTTAGGGAGGGGGTCATATCCAGTGATACTCAGTGTCCTGCATAGGGCTTACTCCTGGCTGTGCATTCAGGGATCACTCCTAGCAGGGTTCTAAGGACCGTATGGGGATTGAACCTGGGTTGGCCATGTGTGAGGCAAGCGCCTCCCAGCTGTACCATCTCTCTAGTCCCTGGCCAGCTGTGTGGTCTGTGTCAGTGTAAGGCATCCACTTTGGCCCAGTCAGAACTACAGAATATAAGAGGGCAGCTTCTCCTGGAGAGAGGTGGTCACATGCTCCAAACTATAAGCTTCAGGCCTGTCTGTTTCAGCTTTTCTTACTCCAGAGAGTCCTTCTATATGTGGGGGGAAAGTGCTAGGAGGGAAGTTGCCAAAAAATATTTGAAAGGGAACTACCAAAGTCATTGAAAATAGCAGTACTAGAGAAAGGGTGGAACAATTATTCTTATCTATTCATATAAAAAGGTAGCTGGCTCCCAATTATTATTAAAAAAAATAGACAAAGGATATTTTGAAAAGGGGGAGCCAGAGAGATAGAACAGTGGGTAGGGTGTTTGCCTTGCATGTGGCCAGCCTGAGTTTGATCCCCAGCACCACATAGAGTCTCTGATTCTGCCAGGAGTGTTCCCTGAGCACAGCGCCAGGAGTAGGCACTGCCAGGTGTGGCCCAAAACCCAATATATATATTTAAAGGAATGTCCATCATTTCTAATTTTTTCAAATTTTTTGCAGAGAAATATATGTCACTTTGTATTAAAAACTAGCAGAAGCAAGTTCAAGTACTGGCTGAATGACCCAGTGACTTGGCAATTTCTTAATTTCTCTAAGTGGGGAAAATTGTTTTGGGTTATGTGAGAATTGCATAGGCTAAGTATAAAATGTATGTAACAGCAGTGCTTAATCAATTTTAAGTGCTATTACTCTTATAATTATTTTTTAAATCCTTTTCCTTGGGGACCAAGAGTGATAGGACAGCAGGTAGGATGCTTGCCTGGCATCAACCAACCCGGGTACCATCCCCAGCACCCCCCAAGGCCCCCTAAATTCTGCCAGAAGTGATCCCTGAGCATAGAACCAGGAGTAATCCCTGAGCACCACTGAATGTGTCCCAAATCCTCCTCCCTGTCACCAAAAAGAAAACAAAGTTCTTCCTATTTGGATACTCAGGGTTCAGGGCAGGATCATACTGAGTCCAGGGGGACTGCTTCTCACTGTGGATCCAGCACTGCTATGACTTAGTTCTGTCCACTGCACCAGTAACCCAGTGCTTTGGGTTTCAGGGCTACTGGTGAAAAACGTGGATCTGGGAATCAATGGGCAGGTTCCACGCCATCCCTCTGTGGAGAAGAAGAATGATGCCCCTAGAGATGAGGGTGAGGGTGAGAGGACTCTGTGCTTGAGAAACCTCAATAACAATAACCTCAGAAGAAAAAAAAAAAGATTTTAGCACAGAGCCACACAACACAAAATTAAGTCTTGCAGAGAACAATTCAGCTGCATTAAGCACTTTCATGATACATCATCTCACCTCTGCTGCAACATTTTTCCATCACCCCAAAAAGGAACCCCAGGGCTGGGGAGACAGTACAGCGGGTAGGGTGCTTCTTGCCTTGCCTGTGGACAGCCTGGGCTTGATCCCCTACACCACATATGGTTCCCCAAGCCCGCAGGGAGTCATCTCTGAACTTAGAGCCAGGAGTAAACTCTGGCCACTATGCCAGGGGTGCCTGGCCCCCATAAAAAACTATCAAGACTAAACAGATTAAATATCATCCACGGGATAACAGACAAACATAACCATAACCCTAAAGTAGCTCTTAAAAAGAAAGTAGGTCTATGTGTACAACCTAACACATACTATAATATATTGTGATAGCTGCGCAGGACCAGGTGGGGCATTTTCCTTGCACGAGACTGTCCAGGCTTCTTGCCAGACACCACATATGGTCCCCTGAGCACCATCAAGAGTGACATCTGAGTGTGGAGCCATAAGTAATCTCCCAGCACTACTGGTTGTGCACAACCCCCCCCCCTCGCCAAAAGTGCCTCTAAAACTAGTTTTTTTATTCCACCAAATCCAGCCCAACTTCCAGTTCTGCCTTATCTCAAAACACTCTTAAACCTGGGATCTTTGAAGTTTTTGCCAGATGCCAGATGTTATGTCTTCTCTTTTGTGGTCTGCCTGGTACAACTAGTTTTCGAAGGAGGCAAGATGGAAGATTAAGTCCATCACTTGGTGGATCAAAGCAGAGCCTCCAGGCTGTGTGGTAAATGCAGTGTCTACTTTGAAGTGCGCTTCGAAAAAGGTTGTTATTCCCAAAGCCAGCAAAGGCGGCCATCTGGAGTTCAGGGTTTTGCATTTCAGCTACCAGAAGGGAGAGGAAGGGAAGGTTCGGTTTAACGGTCAGAAATCAGGGAAGAGGGCCTGCTGGACATGGTGAAGGCCTAGAGACCAGTGTCCATGCCTGGGCATCTCAGAAGGACATGCAGGCTTCTGTCCTCTAGACACAGAGCTGTGGCCTTCGTCCTGGAGACTGAAGTCATGTTGTGTTACTGTTTGAGATTTCCCCATCTGGGGAAAGGGCCTGTAGGAGTCTCAGCTCAGCTGCCATAGCCCCACACTGGGTTACCTGAACAACTGTTTTCCCACAGCTTTCTTCCATTTTTCCCCCTCACAGTTCTAGGGGGCCGGGAGGTCGTAGCACGTGGTCCCATGTGGTCAGGACTGTCTCTGTGGCTCGCTGTACTCAGGTGACTTTCTTTTTTTTTATATAAAAAAAAAAGTTTTTATTAGAGAATCACTGTGATGTACAGTTACCAACTTATGAACTTTTGTGTTTGCATTTCACTCATACAGTGATCGTTTACCCATCCCTCCACCAGTGCCCATTCACCTCCACCAATGATCGCAGTATCCCTCTCACCACCCCACCCCATCCCCCACCACCCCACCCTGACTCTGCGGCAGGGCATTCCCTTTTGGTCTCTTTCCTTTTGGGTGTAGTAGTTTGCAATAGAGATACTGGAGGTGGCTTTCTTGTGGTGTGTATACGTGAGTAGACAGAGGCCATGGTTGAATATCTCTTCTCTGAGGGCACCTGTCCCATCAGATCAGGGTCCCACACTCATGCCCCCTCTTGTCCTAGTTACCTCTCAAAGCCCCCTCTCCAAACACAGGGCATCCGTGCTTCCAAGTAGGAATTGAAATCTAGGCCAGAATAGAGCTCCACCATTCTCTCAGGGGCTGGAGATAGAAATCGTTCCTCGCCCCTCATTCCCCGTCCTCCAACCAAATCTATCACAAGTTCCTTTCTGCTTGCCAGTGCGGACCCGGACCAGGGCAGTAACTTCCTAACTGGCTCCTGCTGCCATTTTGCCTTGCTGAATGTCCAAGGTTATTTCTGCCTCGAGTCTTCTGCCTCTCCGCCTGGGCCTCCGCCTCCCGGCTGCCATGCCAATGCCTTGTTGGTCTCAGCCAAGAAGCTGCATGCGCCGAGAGGCCTTTCTTGACTGTCTTTGTCTAGAGCCTAGATTTTGTTTTAATTTAAAAAATGAATTGGAAGGAGAGGGGACCATACTTGGCAGAGCTCAGGGGCTACTCCTGGCTCACAGTCACCCAGATCTGAGAAGCAGGAGGGTTGGGGTGGAGGTGGAGGGCATGTAAGAGTGGGGGCTGGGAAGAGGGAAGGCTGCTGAAAAGAAAGACTGTGGGAAGGGGGAAGAAACAAATCTGGGGACCAGCTGGATGTGGAAGTGGACGGGGCTAAAAGGAGTCAGCAGGGCTGCTAAGCGGAAAGACAGACCAGCTGTGAGGTATCAAGGAGTGGTGGGGACTGTGGCCTTGCGGAAGTCAGGCCCCTGGCCTCAGGCACAGCTACGACCCAGTCTTCCATGGGAGAGTTTGGGCCAGGGTTTCCAGGGTCTCAAGTTAAATCTCTCAGGTTGCCCGTGTTCTCAATAGGGGCAAGTGTCCGTGTTACACGAAGGCAATAATAACATGGCACAGGCGAATGACGATAGCTGTGGGGACCGGGTGCAGCACTCAGACTGCCACTGTGAGACCCAGGCGTTGTATGTGTTAGAGGAAGGGAGACAAGTGCCCAAGGTCTCTGAGATGTTGGGCCCTGGTCACAGGGAGCACATGGAAATCTTGCGACACTGTGATTAGTGGGGTCACGGGGGGGGAGTGTCAGGAGGAAGTGGGGTGCGGGAGGTGCTGAATGATATGAACAATCCCATGGCCAAGCAGGACACAGAGGGGAAATAAAACAGCTTCTTGGGGAGAAACAGCCGAACTGCAAAGGCTACTGGTTACAGATCGGAGAGCAGGCCTGTGAACATCGCTAGCTGGCATGGTATGGACGTGGTCTCTCTGTGTTGATTAATTTGTTTATTATTTGAGGGGCTTGGGGCTTGAGGTCAACCACAGGCAAGTCCTTCACTCCTGTAGTATCTCTTCATCTCCGAAGGCTTTTATTCTAGTTTGGGTGGTTTGGATTGTGCACGTCTTCTTTCTTTTCTCTTGTCTTTTGTTTTATTTCCTTTTATTTTGTTTTGTTTAAGACAGCCTGATGACCAGAGAGATAATATAGAGGTGAAGGTGGCTGCCTTGCTAGAGGCAAACAAACCCTGGTTCTGTTAGATGCCTGGCACCAAATATGGTGCCCCTGAGCCTGCCAGGAATGAGCCCTGAGCCCTGAGCCAGGAGGAAGGCCTGGGCACTGCTGGGTGTGGCCCCCACACAAAACAAAACTGCCCAGTTCGCGTCCTTAAATTTGGGAGACTCAGACACCCCAACATGAATCTTTTTTTTTTTTTAATCAAAGCAAAATATTTTCTTTTTTTACAATTTATTTATTTTTGATTAGTGAATCACCGTGAGGGTACAGTTACAGATTTATACATTTTTGTGCTCATGTTTCCCTCATACAAAGTTCGAGAACCCATCCCTTCACCAGTGCCCATTCTCCACCACAAATAAACCCTCCCCAATCCCATCTCCCCCCAACCCCCCCACCCCCAACATGAATCTTGTCTTGTTCCCTTGCTGATGGGGACTATGGGCTGCATCCCTCTGGTGCCACTTACCTAGTGTCACAGGAGGGGCCTCACCATCCCTTTTTCTCCCTAGGACTGGCCTGCACCTGATGGCTTGAAGTATTGTCCTAAGGCCACCTTCTCTCCCCAGGCCTAGCCTTCTCCTCCGGAATGAGGGGCTCAGAGAGGATGAACCTGGGGTCCGATCTGGCTCCTTCGTGGGCAGTGTGGATAGAATGGCCAGGGAAGCCAACAAGGGCCGGTGACAATGAGGCCATTGACTTCCCTAGAGCCTGTCATTACCGTGCATTGCTGCCTTTTTTTTTTTTTCCGCTTTTTGGATCACACCCGGCAGTGCTCAGGAATGACTCCTGGCAGTGCTCGGGAGACCATATGAGATGCTGGGAACCGAACTGCGTGTAAGGCAAATGCCTTACCCGC
This sequence comes from Sorex araneus, assembly GCF_027595985.1. Classification (NCBI taxonomy): domain Eukaryota; kingdom Metazoa; phylum Chordata; class Mammalia; order Eulipotyphla; family Soricidae; genus Sorex; species Sorex araneus. The sequence continues at coordinate 57,940,560 of NC_073306.1, read as the reverse complement.
TGTGCTATTGCTACAGCCCTGCATTTCCTCCCTTTATGCGTTACTTTGGGCAGCAGGCATGGGATGAGTTTGCTCCCAGTTGAAAGTATCATTTTCAGTTTTCAAACAAAAAAGACTTTGGTCTTGTGGTCTGCACTGCGATTTTCTATTTTTAATGTTAAATAACACATAGAGGAGGCCAGAGCAAGAGTACAGCCTTCCGCATAACCGGCCCCGGTTCCATCCTGAGCACCCCATATGGTTCCCCGAGCACCCCCAGGACGGATCCCTGAGTGTTGAGTCAGGAGTAAGCTGTAAGCACCACCAAGGTGTGGTCCCAAAAGCAACAAGAAGAGCAACAAAAATAGAAACTCAAAATAGTCCCAGGGGGTGAGGGCCCCAGTTCTCATCCTCTGAGAGTCCCCATTCACATCTGTCGGTGTTCTGGGGCAGATGGGGGGGTCTCCCATGGGGGGGTCCCAGGGTTCCTGTTCCTCCCAACCTTGGATCCTTAGCTCCTAGTGACTCCACACGGGGCACCGGGGCACGGGCAGTATACTGGGGCTTTAGCCAATGTTTATTGAAGGTTGATGATTCCCAGGTGCTTCACTATTGTTAAGAAGAAAATTATTACTTTAGACTCAGCATTTGAAACAGAAACGTTTTATTGATGAGCAAAGGAGAAAGAAACTCCCTACGGGAGGAATTTAGCATAGGGCTAAATTAAAATCCAGGCGGCCAAGGATTTTAAAAGTAAATTGAGTCTTTGTGTTTCTAATCATGCTGATAGGGCTGTTAGAAAGTACTAGAGGCTTCCCGTTTGTTCCCCCACAGGGGTTAGTTGAGGGTCCTTTCTTGTAGCTAAGTCAAGACCAAAGTCCTGTGTTTCCTACTAGGGGAATGGGCCAGTCATCTTCCTTAGAAGTCTTTGGTTATTTAGGATCTTGCTTTTTTTTAACCATTTGCCCTGGTACAGCCAATTGTTAACTTCTACCCCCTGTGAGCTGGCCCAGGGTTTGGGGCATAATTTATCCATTTGTTTCAGGGTAAGGCTGTGTCTATAAACTATAGACTCTCTGGGTCTGAGAAAAAGCCCAGGAAATTGCAGCAGTGGTCACTATCCTATTGCAATATAGGATGTTGACAACTGAAATGGAGCCAACTCGGCAACTGGCAAGGGGAAACTGAGGCTTTCTCCTTCAGTGGGGAGCCTGGACAGGTGCAGTGTCGTCTCTCCTCAGCCTGAGATCTGGGGGAGGCACCAGCGTTGTGGGTGAGTTGTTCAGATCCAAGCCAGGAGCGTTTTGGAGAGACAGGACCAAAGCTGAAAAGTCAAAGCAGAAGAGGCTGGAGAGAGACTGTTCCCTCAGAGAGCGCCAGACCATCTCCTCCCAACACCCGCCGCCTCCCCAGGCCTCCGGCAGGAGCCAGGCACAGGCCAGAGGTCTCCTCGTGAGGGAGACCCCAGACAGGGTTCAGTTCTCCGCCTGCTCCTGCCCGACAGGCTACCCCGACTGTGAGCCCTCCTTCCTCAGGTCATGTGCAGCGCAGCACAATGAACTTGCTCCAGCTTATGGAAGCAGGAAGTGGGGCTGCTGGATTTGAACCAAGGTCTCCTACCTCCAAGCCCGGACTTTGAACTGTAGTCCCTAAGGGCGCCTTTCCTCCAGAGGGTGTAGGCAGTGTGCTGAGGTCACGTGAGCCTGAAGGAGGTGATGGCAGAGGGATAAATCAGCCTTTCACTTGCCTCTGCTTCTCTCCGGCTCCCTTCCATGCTGTGACTTTTCCAAGCCTAAACTTCCCACCTGGGACCCTCTATGCTGGTGCCCGCAAACCCCTCAGGCTGCTCCTTGAACATTACGGAACCCGGGATCAAGGCCCTTGCAAGCTTCTGAATTATATCTTGGTAAAAGCAGGTGCTGGGTCCCAGCCTGGCCACTCTCTTTGGAAGCCACAACTCTCTTCCTCTGTATAAATAGTCCGTCTGAGCTCCGCTGCATAATTTGCATAAAACTGCAAAGAAGCTCTACCTTCGCAAAGGCGGGGCGAGGGTGCAGGGGTCAGAATCTCAAGTTGTTCCACCTTTTGCTTCCCATTCTGCCTTTTGTTCTTTATTCTGTTTATTTTGGTTTAGGGGCCTCTTCTAGTGATGCTCAGAGGTCTGTGCCCTGCAAGAGACTGAACCTGGGTTCCCCAGGCTCCAGCCCTTTGAGCTACTCCCTCCTACCAAGGATTCGGTTTACATTTAATATTGCGGTTAGGGCTAGAGTGATGTTTAGTGTTAGCATTAGGGTTAGGATCAGGGTGACGTTTAGGGTTCCAGTTAGGGTTCCGTCTTCTTTTGAATACTTTGGACTGGTGCTCTAGTTTTATGAGCCTGACCTGCAAGTGTCTCCATTCTACAGCTGAGAAAATCAAGGCTCAGAAAGGTGAAACAGGCTGGAGCAATAGTACAGCAGGTAGGGTGTTTGCCTTGCACGAGACCAATCTGAGTTCTAATCCCCGGCATCCCATATGGTCCTCCAAGCACCACCAGGAGTAATTCCTGAGTGCAGAGCCAGGAATAACCCCTGAGCATCGCTGGTGTGACTTAAAAAGCAAAAAAGAAAAGAAAAGAAAAGAAAAAGGTGAACAACTTCCCTAAAGGCACCCGACAAATTGAACAACCTGACTCTAACCACTTCACTCTACTTCTGCTTATTGGCCCAGGGGTTCCTAGGCAGTGTTTGGGAGAAGGTCATAAATGGGGCATTTCATCAATGCATTCGGCATGCGGATTTAGAGGGGAAGGAAGCACTCATGTCAAAGCCTTGGCAACCAGAATCCTCCTTGTGCCATGTCCCTGAGCTCTTAAGCCCTGGTATAATAAACAGCTGACAACATTAGTCACTGCTAAACACACAGCTGGTTTAACTTTCCAAGCTAAAGTGAATGAAAATGCGAAATGACTCAAAGATTGGTAGTGAGGAAGACTATTTCCTGGTGGCCCACGGCGGACCCCGTCACTCCAGAGCACCAGGAGAGAAAGCGTCAATGAGAGCGGACTCTGGAATCCTATCTTCCGCAGGCTGCAGCGGTGCCTGGGAAAAAACGTTATAGCAAATGCACTTACCTGCACCCAGCAGTTCGACTCTTGAGATTTTTGTTGTTTTTGTGGGGGATCGGGGGCTGGAATGTGGGGTGGGGGGCGGGGTGGCTCAGGGCTTACTCCCAACTCTGAAGTCATTCCTGGCGGGACTCAAGAGACCAAGTGCAATGCTGGTCGGCTGCATCCAAGGCAAACACCTTGCCCCTGTCCTGTCTCTCAAGCTCAGTCCTGAATATTTGTCTAGAGCAAGGCCAGCATCTGCCCACAGAGACTCAGACTCGCACGTTCCTGGCAGCTCACTGCATGGCCGCCCAAGCGAGAAACCACCAGGTGTTCGTCTGTCAGTAGGTGAGCAGCTAAACAAACCCTGAGGTCACCACACAATGGGTGGCTGCTCCACGAGATCCACAAAGTCACAACCAAGACGGCCACACCCAGTGAGCCAGAGAAGGCCGACAGAGCAGCCCTCCCGATGGACTCCCTCCCTTTCCGGAAAGGTCTAGTCAAGGCCCACGGGCCTGCAGTGACAGGAAGCAGGGTCATGGTTGTCGGGAGGGGCTGTGAGGGCAGGGTGGTCAGGAAGAAGACAACAGGGGAACTTTGGCCAATAATGCAAATGTCTCACATTCTGTCCTAGTTAGATGGCGGTGGCAGTTGTCGAAAGGTGGCCAGTTGTACGCTGAAACCTGTGCATTTTACCATGCGTGTTTGGTGCTCTAGGTGAATCACTGTCATCCCGTTGCTCATCGATTTTCTTAAGTGGGCACCAGTAACGTCTCCATTTTGAGACATGTTGTTACTGTTTTTGGCATATAGAATACACCACGTGTAGCTTGCCAGGCTCTGCCGTGAGGGCAAGATACTCTCGGTTGCTTGCCGGCTCTCCGAGAGGGGTGGAAGAATCGAACCCGGGTTGGCCACGCGCAAGGCAAACGCCCTTCCACTGTGCTATCGCTCCAACCCGCTTTAGGTGAATAAAATATATAAATATCTCAGTCCTGGTGCCCCAGGATCTGCAGATGGGACCCAGGGGCTTCAATATTTCCACCCAGTGCCACCGACAGCATTGACCCCCAAGAGTGGGGTGGGCGCCTCTTCTTGGCCCAGACGGTCAGCGCTTGGAAGATGTTGAACACTTGTTGTTTGTGTGTTTTCAAGCACAAACTTAATGTCTGAGTCTGGCGGCAGGGCCGACTTGATAATCAGCGAGACCAGCTCTGGGCCAGGGACAAAGCACCCTCAGTCACCCGCCGACTCTGGCTGGGTGCCGGCAATCACAGGGTCTGCAGAGCTGGGCAGAGGACGCAGCTCCGCACAGGGCTGCGGGCAGAAGGGGCAGGGCCCTTGCTGCCTTTCCTCTCCCTGGCTGCCCCCCACCCCATAACCATGGTTCTGGTGTGTGTTGGGGGTGGGGGGAGGGGTGAGCTACTAAGCTCTAGACACAATGCTGGCTATTTTGCGCACCTGTTGAGTTTTATGAGTTTTCTAAGAGGATGCATTGTGTCTTTTTTATTTGTTTGTCTTTGGGCCAAGCCAGAGGTGTCTCAGGGCTACTCCCCCCCACCCAGGGCTTTGCGTTCCTTTCTGGTGGTACTTGGGGGGGAATCATGCAGTGCCTGGCATTGAACCCAGGGCCCCCACATACAAAGCATGCACTCAGGCCCTCTGAGCCATCTCTGCGACCCATACTGTGTCATCCTTAGGAGCCTGAACTCCAAGGTTCAGGTTGGAGTCAGCCTAGGTTCAAGTCGCCGGGTTGCCACAGTGCACTGTGTGTCTTTGTGAAAAGTACTTAATCTCTCTGAGTTCCCCATGCGTAAAATGAAGAAGAATGCAAAATTTCTTTCATTCCACAGGGGGAGAATTCAGTAAATGTTGGCTATTATGGTTATTGTTACCTAATTGAGTGCATACAATGGTCCCTTGATTTCAGAGCTATTCCTAGTGGACATAAAAGATCAAAAACTAAGGCTCAGAGAGGTTACACCGCTGGGCCATAACCACACAGCTAGAAAATGGAAGAGCTTGATGCGGCCAGAGGCTTAGCACAGTGGGTAGGGCGCTCGCCTTGCATGCAGCTGATGGGGGTTTGATCTCCAGCATCCCATATGGTCTCCTGAGCCCACCAGGAGTAATTCCTGACATAGAGCTAGGAGTAAGCCCTGAGCGTTGTTGAGTGTGGCCCAACAACTGCCCCTGCAAAAAAAAAAAAAAAGCCCACAAGGAAATAGAAGAGCTTGAACTGAGGCTTGAGGCTGCGGCATTTTCGTCTCTTCTCAACACCACCCTGTCATCAGCTTTGGGCACCACTTTGCACATCAGCAGGATCCCGACAGATCAGCCCTCACAGCCCCCAGAATAGGACCTGTCGCTGGTTAAGCAAAGAGCACGTCCTTCCGTAGAAGGCTGTGCTTACTGGTTCCAAATGTGGGTTCAGAGTATCCGGTACCAGTGGTGGGCCTTGGTCAAGTTGCTGTAGTGCCTCCGTTTCCTCATCTGTAAAATGGGTGTGTTAATCCCATCATAAAAAGCCGTTGTGAGGCCATCTGAGTGGGCAGGTCTGTGGCATTCAGTGACACCTGTCCTCTGCATCTGCCTTCACTGCACAGCTGTCCAAGGTCGCACACCTCTCGGTTTGTGACTGAACGAGGCAGGGAGCAAGCCAGGCTGCAAGAGGTGAGGGATGGAGGAGAGGTTGTCCTTTAAGCCTTGGGGGATAGGGCAGTCTGCAGGGAGACCCCTGCAAATGGGGTAATTGTAGAAAGTCCTTTTCAACCCTGTCTAGGGATTCCAAAGGTCTATGATCAAGCTCTCTGAGGGGTTCTTTCATTTAACTTTTTTTTTTTTTTGCTTTTTGGGTCACACCCAGCGATGCACAGGGGTTATTCCTGGCTCTGCACTCAGGAATTACCCCTGGCAGTGCTCAGGGGACCATATGGGATACTGGGAACCGAACCCGAGTCGGCCGCATGCAAGGCAAACGCCCTACCTGCTGTGCTATCTCTCCAGCCCCTCATTTAACTTTTTAAAATTTTGTTTTGTTTTGAGCCCACTCGGCTGTGCCCAGGGCTTACTTCTGGAGGGTGCCAGGGATTGAACCCAGGTCAGCCAGGTGCAAGGCAAGTGCCTTTGCTGCTGTACCACCGCTCCAAACCCTCTCATATAGTTTTTTTTTCTTTTTGGGTCACACTTGGCAATGCTCAGGGGTTACTCCTGGCTCTGCACTCAGGAATTACCCCTGACGGTGCTTGGGGGACCATATGGGATGCTGGGAATCGAACCTGGGTTGGCCGAGTTCAAGACAAATGCCCTACCCGCTGTGCTATCTCTCTAGCCCCAAGTTTTAAAAAATTTTATTAATCAGTTATTTATTTCTTGGGTTGGGGGACACAGCTCATGGTGCCTGATTTCGTGCTGGAGTTAGAGCCCAGGGCTTGTGCACACAGACAGCTCCTGGGCCCACTTCCTCAGCCCTGCGATTCATCTTAGAAACTCAAGAGCTTCTTCCTAGACCTTCTTTCCTCACCACCACCCCCCCCCCCCGACACACACACACACACACACACACACACACCCTGGAGGTTGTGGGGCTGCAGGATGCTGTGTGGGGAGCTGTGGGGACCAGGCAGGCATCCCGCCTTGAGGGTGGGGCTGTAGCAGGTGTGCCTCCAGCCCAAGGTGGACAAACAACCCTGGTTTGCTGTTTTGTTTATTTTTCCTGTGTCTTGGGAGTGGTGGTGGGGCTCCTGGAACTGCCCTGTTTCCTTTGGGTGGGAAATGAAAATAAAAGGCAGAGACTCACACCGTGAAGCCGCCGCTTCTATGAGCTGCCCAGAAACAAGGGGTGGGGGGTGGGAGGGCGGGCTTGTATGTGCCTGGGCAGGGAGCTGAGTGACCGCCCAGCTGCGTCTCATTACTGGATTCAAATTCCTGCTCTACTTGTTGCCCGTGTGACCTTGAGCTCTTATCCATCTGTCTCTCCAAACCTCTGTTTTCTCTGCTGTCCAATGGGCACAATTTGGGCACCTGCCTTATGAGGCTGTGGTGGTGAGAACAAGCCCTGGAGGTTTTGGACTCGGTGCTGGACACAGGACAGACTCGTCTCGTTCGCCAGCAGGACCACTGGAGTTATGGGCCTGTTCAAGTTCTAAGTCTCTTGCCATCTAGCTCAACCTGGGTTTGACCTGCAGGTTCAAGCTGCAGGGTCCTGGTGGACCAACTCTGCTGTTCTCGTCTGCTTGGGGTTGCCGGGGCTGTGGGTTCCTGGACGGCAGCAGGACAGGCCAGAACAGCAGGAGGCAGAGGGAAACCAGGGTCCAGCTTGGGGAGAGCCTCAAGCAGCGGTGGGTGGATGTTGTTCCACCTCTCGGAAGCCAGGTAGGGAGTGAAGGTGCTCAGGGATGCTTTTAAAAGCTCGTTTTGGCTGAAGTCAGTGTCGAGAGGTGGGTTGGGAAGTCGGTTTATTTGAGAATAAATAGAAATATTTCTCTACTCATCTTTTGGTTGGGGGGCCACACCTGGTGGTGCTCAAGAGCTGAAACCTGGGAGCACCAAGGCAGACATGGAATAGAGGTGGGGAGCATCTGATGGACCGAATCTTCTCTGCCCCCACCACACACTGATGGTCACCCACAGCCCATAGGGACCGGTAGCTCCCAGTGTTTTTATCTATGATGGTGACATTCTTTTCTCCAGAGAACTCTAAAAGCTGTCTATTGGAATCCAAGCAGGCTTTCAAACTGAACTGAATCGTGAGATCTGAGATCGGCACTTGCAGGAGAATCGGGGGGCCATTGGGCCCATTTCACAGATGGGAGACCTGAGGCCTGAAACTTCCTGTAGCACGAGAAGAGGCTTTTCTAAGACACTATCTCTTCTTCACTGAGTGGGCTTTTCATGAGAACAGCTTATGTGTCCGGGTTTTTTCTTCTGCCTTCTCTGTGTGAGGCGGTCTGCGGCTGTCAATCAGGGCTCGGAACTCAGTCTCCTAATTCAGAAATGGCATGTGTAGACCTGAGCCATTCGGGGACAAGTATTTCATCAGCTCCAGCGAGTTTAGAAAAGTGAGGGCAATGTTCTCAGTTTCCCCAAAACATCTGCTTGGGAGAAGGCGAAGGGCAGGATTTTAGAGGAGACTCAGTGTAGCCTTACGGTGAGAATGACTAGCGTGAGACTTGGGCAGAGTTAGTGACCTCTCTCTCACCCTCCCAGCCCCCCCTCCACACACACAATACACACCCCATGTCTGCATCTCTCACCTCAGATGCATGTGATAGGAGTCATGATATCCTCACACAAAGGAGATAAGTCAGTCTCTGAGTCAGCAGAAATCCATGGTAGCTGTTCTGGTGGTTTAAGAGGCGCGTGCTTTGCGGGGTGGAGATAGGTCACTGGGCTGAGCACATACTATGCCTGCAGGACGGCTGGACTCAAAGCCCCAGCACCTCCAGGAGTGACCCCTGAGTACAGAGCCCGGACACAGGTAACCTCCAGGTGTAGTCCCAAGACAAAGAGACGCATGCCTTGGGGGTCAAAGGTCTCAATTAGAGTACGCTGTACCCTGATTTGTGATCTGACAGCCACTGTCCACATCTAGACACACCTGGAACTCTCTGGTGTTGTTAGATACCAGAGTGCAGGGTGGGGTCCATATCCTGGGGGACAGCCTGTGAAAGACCTGTAAACTTGTCTAGCACTGTGCCTACTGTCTAGAACAGCAGGCAAGGAAAGAAAGTACTAATGCATAAGTGACCCGCCCTTCAACCATATCCCTGCCCTACTCCCAATGTGGCTTTGTTATATGTGTTATCTTCCATCAATCATGAAAGGACCCTTTGCAGACTTGATGATCGGGATATTATCATGGGTTATCTGGATGGGGCTGGTTGTAGCCACAAGTGTTTAAGGGGGACCAGGAGGCTCACAGAGATGGGGCCCTAGAAGCAGGGGCTGGAATGGAGCCTCTGCAGGTGGAGGGACCCGGAGCTGAGGAATGTGGCTGCCTCTAGAAGTCCATGATGAGGCCAAGGAACAGGCTCTGTCTACACCCCTAGAAGGAAGGAGGACCACCCGGAGCCTCCTTCACCTTCACCTCTGGCCTCGGTGAGAGAGTGGACTCGAGCCAGTCAGGCTGCAGGGATCCCTTAGCAGAGCAGCTGCAGGAAGGAAATGCTGGAGATTCCCACTTGTGCAGATCGGATGTGACCAGATGAGGTGCAGCTCCTCCCTCCTGGCTCCCAGAGCCCCTCCGAAGCGTTCCTGCAGCCCCTCCCCACCCCGCATGCTTGTTCCGGGGGCACCAGTCTGACCTGTGCTTTCTCCTCTGGAAAGGACTCTGAGAAGCCCCACGAGAGAACCCACCCTGTCACTCTGAAGGCTCCAAAACCCAAGATAGGTATTTAAGGTGCCCCCAGAGTAGGTCTTGCCACCCTCTCCTCCCCTCCCAGGCTCTATCCCCCAGGCTCGACCCCACTCTCCAAGTTGCCCATGGTGAAAGCGTTTTTACTTGGAGATAAGCCTCCACGTGGCTGCTACAGGCCACAGCCCAGCGTCTAACTTGGATTTCTCCATCTCACCCCCAGAGTAGCAAAGTCCCTTGGCAGAGGCCTGGGCTCCAGGTTTCCCAAGGCTCAGCCGCTGGTGAGCTCAGTTCACAGGAGTCCCAGGAGTGGCATCTGTCTCCTACAGATGAGGGAATGGGCGGCAGGCGCACCGCCAGGGGTGTTTAGATGCAGCAAAGCTCCCACCTAGTCGCCCATTCATGCCTTTCCCAGTGTTCCTCTGAGTCCTGCTGCTCGTTCAGATAGCAAGGCTCACATAAGAAGCTCCCGCGTGGGCCAGTCTGTCCAAGGATGGAGAAAAAGTGATGTACAACACAGACAGAAAGGCCCATGCTGGGAGCTTTCGTTCACTGGACACACGAAACAGAATGCGATGGCGTTGAGCTATATAGGTGCAAACGGAGTGACTATGCAGATGCTAAAGGAAATCGGGCTTCGACCCGAGTCATAATAAGAAGTCCTTACACAAACATGATGGCCTCTCAGTATCTGTATTGCAGACCACAATGCCCAAACGTAGAGAGAGAGTAAAAAGGGAAGTGCCTGCCATAGAGGCAGGGGGTGGCGGGAGGGAACCTGGAGACATTGGTGGTGGGAAATGTACTCTGGTGGGCCGTGGGTGTTTGATCATTGTATGACTGAAAATCATGAAAGTTTTGTAATGGTAATTCAATTTAAAAAAAAAAAAAGATGTCCTTAAAAAGATGTCTTTGGAGATAGCATTTTCCCTCTTAGAAATGAAGGGGACAGGCCAGAGTGAGAGCACAGAGTAGTATGTTGACCTTGCACGTGGCCAACCCAGATTTGATCCCCAGCGTCCGATATGGTCCCACCTGATTCCTGAAGGCAGAGCCAGGAGTAACCCCTGAGCATAAAGAGTGTGGCCCCAAAAACAAATAAAAAACCAAAAGAACAACAACAATAGCAGCAACAGCATAGAAATGAAGGAAGAATTTCATACTGTCTGGTATGCCTTGAAGGTCTCATCCAAACACCTACGGGGTGGCCGGGAAATGTCTGACACCGTAAGGCCTGAGCAGTGCTGCACTTGCTGTCAGCTGGCTGGTGACCATTCCCAGGGCCCCTGTGCACCACATGGGGGTAGGGGCTGGGTGTGTGTGAGAGCCTCCCAACCAAAAGAGAAATGAGCTTTGGTTCTTTTATCCTATCTAATAAACACTTGGCCCCCAAACCTGAGATTATTTGACTTTTGGGTTTTCTTTATTGTTTTACCAACTCCATCGGTGGGATGCTGATTCTGCTCTCTACTGAAAAATGCTGATAACCTAGCATAATTTGTAAATAGCTTAAAAATGTGAAGTTGGGGGTTAAGTAATAATTAAATCCAAATGGGGTGCAGAGACAAGGCTTTCTCTCAGGCTCATGCGCCATTGTCTCTGTATGACTTAAATGACAGGAACCCCATGTTTCTTTGCTCTGGGAGCTGTTCCTTTTCTGATAAGTCTTGTTAATCACTTCTGGGGATGGAACCACCTACTTTATAATTCCCCCAATTAGAGGGAATAGTTCCAGTGGTGGTTTCATAATCACAATCAATTTTGGCACACTTTTATCACCGCCGAAAGAAAGAAACCCTGGGAATGTGACTCAACTGGTAGGGCACATGCCTGGCATATCTGAGGTCCTGGCTTCCTCCACATGCCTTCTCCTTCCCCAGCACCCTCGCATCAGACGTGATTCCCCAGATTCTAATTAACAGATAAAACTCCGAACCCTTCAACTGTTATTTTTCAGTTCTCCCTTCGGGCCTCCCAGCCACAGGCAACCATGAACCTTTCTCTCTTGATTTCCCTGTTCTTGTCTTTTAATGTAAATGGATTTTTGTTGTGTCTTTGGAGAATGGCTTCCCAAAGAAGATTGTGTTTAGTCAACTCAGAACCCCCGAGAACAGACGACTGGTTAAAGAAACTTTGGTACATCTACACAATGGAATACTATGCAGCTGTTAGGAGCGATGAGGTCATGAAATTTGCTTATAGATGGATAGATATGGAGAGTATCATGTTATGTGAAATGAGTCAGAAAGAGAGGGACAGATATAGAATTACTGCACTTATTTGTGGAGTATAAAATAGCATAACACAAGACTGATACCCAAGGACAATAGATAGAAGGGTCAGGAATATGGCTCCATAGTTGGAAGCCTGCCTCACGAGCGGGTGGGGAGAGGATAGCTGGAATAGAGAAGGGATCACTAAGAAAATGATGGTTGAAGGAATCGGAATCAGTCGGGATGGGAGATGTGTGCTGAAAGTAGATAAAGGACCAAACATGATAACCTCTCAGTATTTGCATTGCAAACCATAATGCCCAAAAGTAGAGAGAGAGTATGGGGAATATGGAGGCAGTGGGAAAGGTAGGGGTATAATGGGAATATTGGTGGTGGGGAATGTACACTGGTGGAGGGATGGGTGTTTCATCATTGTGTGATTGTAACTCAGACATGAAAGCTTGTAACTATATCTCAGGGTGAATCAATAAAATTTTTAAGAATAATAGTAAAATTTTAAATTAAAAATATAAAATTAAAATAAGATTGTGTTTAATGTGGACTGAGAGCATCTTGGGAGCTGTGCTTATTGTGAGAGGAAGCCGTTGCTAAAATCAGGAGGAGGGGATGGGGATCATAAATTCCTCATACATTCCTCACTCTATCTGGAAGATCAAATACCTCCTCCTAATCGGGCTTTTGTGATAGATTAGTGCTTAGAGCAGGGGTCTTCGACCATCAGTCCCTAGAAATGTCCCTGGGGTACAGAAAGGTTTATAACCATAGTCTCCTGTGTTGGTCCTACCAGTTTCTGGACTAGTGTGAGGACGGGGGCCAACCCCGGTGTGGAAAGACGCAGGAGTTCTGACTCAGGATATCTGCATCGGTCTCTAGAAAGAAGATTGGGATCTTTGCCCACCTTGTCAGGCAGATTCTGCCTAAAAATTACACCAAATAAATTGGCAGGTAAGCCCTGGCACTCCTGAAGCACGGACCAGCTTTGTTAGTTGTTGGTATACCTTGGGTCTGGTGCACCTTCTCCCAAAAATGTCTTCCAGGACATCTCTGCTGTCTTTTTCAAGTATGTACCAAAGAACTAATGGTGATTTGGGTGCATTGTAGCAGTACTAAATAGACTGAAGGCAGAATTTTCATTGTAGCACTGAAAGCTGTTGTGTGTAGTACCAAAAAATGCGATGTGAGCTAGAGAATGAAGGCTGCAGTTGACAGCAGTTTATCTCAGTGACATTCAGAAACATGTGCAATTGAAGGTTCTCTAGAATGTAGAAAATCTCCATTGTTATCAGTCAGAGAGCCCAAATGCTTTGTGGGGTCCTGCCAGAGTGACAAAGACGCACCAGGCTGAGTGCAGAGCCAGGTTCTGTGCTCAGGGATTGCTCCTGGCAGTGGTCCTGGGAATTGAACCAGGTTTGCTGCATGTGAGGCAAGTGCCTTAACTCCTGTCCTACCTCTCTGGCCATCCCCTGCATACCCATTTTATATAGCTATATTCCAGAAGTTATGTCAGAATATCACATGCTAAAAGGAATTGCAAGTGGTAAAAGTTAAGCAGCCTTGCTCAAAGCAGCTGTCACCTGGTGTCACCCCTAGGAGTGTCACCCTAGGAGTGTCACCCCTAGGAGGACTCGGCACCCTCAATCATGCCACTCCCAGGACTCGGGGGTCTAGGTTATGGAATTGGAGTCAGGCGCGGGAAGCCAATATTTCCTGGTGTGGCAGTAGAGGCAGGCACCGGGCCTCTGCTCAGCCAGTTGGGTCAGCCAAGCCTATAGCACAGTTGCAGCCTGGCAGGGGACAGGCCAAGCTATGCCTGGCTTCTTGCCCTCGGACACTGAATGATTCAGTGAGTCCCTTGACACAGGGCAGCTAATGGCATTGGATATGCAGGGACAGACCCAGAAGAAACGTCATGAAGACCCTAATGGTTGTGTCTCAGGGTACTTCAGAAAGATGAAGAAAACGCCTATAGCTGAGGACTGGCCTGGGCCAGGACGTCGGAAGGGGACGGTTGGGCTGAGAGGCTTAGCACCCCGGCACAAAGCCGGGGATCCGATTTGGTGGCAGATGCAGCTTTTGAGGGAAAGGCATAAATAAGGTCCAGGTGGACCCAGAAACCGAGAGCTAGCCAGGTGGGGGTGAAGACTTTGATAGGAGCTTCTGCTCCGCTGCTGAACTGGTGGCTCCTTCCACTGGGCAGTCTCCATATCCTTATCTGTCCGAGTGACACTAATGATACCTCTCGGAAGAGATAACAGGGGAAGTGCTCATCAGTGCAGCTCCCGGGGCTAAACATTATCTTTACAGGAATCAGTGATGGGAGAGAAACTTACTGCTGCTTTCTGGGAGCGTCTGGGCCAGAAGTAGGATTGGGGATGGTCTGGGAGAAGAGGCCAGGAAGGGCTTCTCAGGCAGAGGACACAGCTCCTCTGGCAGGATACCACTTGAGGCTCCCTGGCAAGGCCCTCCCCGCTCAGTCCAGGTGTTTGATCCTGGTGCTGGTTCTGATGAACCCACACCCCAGAGCTGGCCAAACAGGGCATTCCACGCCTCTGGGATGATGGCTTCGGGGAAGAGAGGCAAAGTGGGGTGGGGAGGGGAGAAACAGAAAAGAAAATGATGACAGCATTTATAAAACAGGAGAGGGACCCGGCATGACGGGGCGCAGGATAAGGGCAGGGCTGTGTCCTCCTCTGGAGGCTTTTGTGCAGAGGGAGCCATTGGCACGCCCATGCGGTTGACGGCAGAATTCATCCCTGACAAATGGAGTCCTCCCCCTCCCCCCCTTTTTATTAGTGAATCACCATGGGGTACAGTTACATACTTTCAAATTTGTGTGTGTGTGTGTTTCAGTCATACAATGATCGAGTACCATCCCTCCACCAGTGCCCATTCTCCACCACCAATGATCCCAGTATCCCTCCCACCACCCCCACCCCGCCTCTGTGGCAGGGCATTCCCTTTTGCTCTCTCTCTCCTTTTGGGTGTTGTGGTTTGCAATAGAGGCATTGAGTGGCGTGCACGCATCTCGAAACCCAAGCAGGTCCTCCAAACACCCCTTAGCCCCCTCCCCCTTTCAACAAGTTTTTTCTTTTTGGTTTTGGGGTCACCCCCAGCAGTGTTCAGGACTCACTCCTGGCTCTGTGCTCAGGGATCAGTTTTGGCGACCTCAGGGCACCACACAGAATGAGGGGATCAAACCCAGATCAGCAGTGAGCAGAGCAAGAGCCCTCCCCACTGTACTATCTCTCCAGTACCCTCCCCCCAAACTTTTTTTTAGGATTCTTGGGAAATTTTAATATGATCACTGAATCACTGTATCACTGTCACTGTCATCCTGTTCCTCATCGATATGCCAAAAACAGTAACAAGTCTCACAATGGAGACGTTACTGGTGCCCACTCAAGCAAATTGATTTAATGTGATAATAATAATTTTATGTGACGAGACTGAATAACTTTAATGAGTTTTTCACAAATAATACCGAATAGGTTTAATAAATAAAATTAAAAGTACATTGTATAATGATGGGTGTAAAATAGCTGGCACTTAGGAGGACCTTCAATGTTGTTGCTACAATTCCAAAATGTGAAGGCTGGGGAAAGAACAGGGCATGACAAGTGACCTTCTTACAGCAGGAGCAGGCGGACAGGGGGCCCACATGTAGCTCTGGCTGAAAGGCTTCCAGAGAAATCTATTGCAGGTGGAAAACTGAAGAGTAATTGAGCGGGTAGAGAGAGAGTAGGCGGAGGTTGGGAGGCAGTTGGCAGTTGGCAGATTTGGGGAACAGTTAGCAGCATCCCAGTAGTTAAAAAAGAAAATGTCCAGATATGGGCAGAATAAATGTTCTCGGACTGTTCTCCTCTGCAGATCAAGGCCCATCTCATAAAGGGAGAGAAGCTGTTCTGCAGGGTTCAGTGGCCTGCAAAGGTCTATCTGTACACCTCCCTGCACAGAGACAGACAGGCAGACAGAATTCCCAATATGGACTTTAACACAATCCCCTGCTGTGTCATGTCCTATGGGCTCTGAGTTATCGTTTTGAGCCTGCTGGGGAAGTGGGGTGAGCGCCCGTTGATATCAGCTGGAGAATTCTTCTGATTAGGCTCTACCCCAGAGACCGTAGAGCAAGTACAAGCACAGTTTGCCAGCCCAGGCTCAGAGCCCTGGGTTAAAATGTAAACCCAGCAGGGAAGGGCCTCCCTCCAACCTCTCTCTCAGGAAATGGCAGTGACTGGGGGCTGGAGCAATAGCACAGCAAGTAGGGCGCATGCAGCCGACCCGGGTTCGATTCCCAGCATCCCATACGGTCCCCTGAGCACTGCCAGGAGTAATTCCTAAGTGCAGAGCCAGGAGTAACCCCTGTGCAATGCTGGGTGTGATCCAAAAAGAAAAAAAAAAGAAATGGCAGTGACATTCAACCAATGCACAGTTTTATCAGAACTGAGGTCTTGTGCCCAATTAAACCACCCAGCCAGTAACTGCTTGAGTTGGGGTGCCAGAGAGAGGTGCTGTTGGCCAGTCTCACCCCTGCTGCTGTAACAAATCACCCCACACTCGGCATCTGAAGGCACACACATTTATTCCCTTACAGTTCTTGGAAGTTCAAAGTCCACGGTCAGTTTCTTGGGGGAAAGTCAGCATGTCCGTGGGGCCAGGTCGGGCTGAGGGTACCTCCTCACCTGTTCCTGCCCTAGAGTCCACACACTCCTGGCCATGGGCCCCTCCCTTCACCCCAGCCTCTTATTGCCTCATCTCCTGTCTCCTTCCTTCTCCGGCGTCTGGGCCTCCTTGTTCTTGCAAGGACAGTTGTCATTAAACCAGGTCCACCCGGATAATCCCCTCTCTATTCCGTGTCCCAAGACGCTCCACCTTAGACCATAATAAGTCACATTTGGAACTTCTAGGGATTCAGAGATCTTGGAGCAGAGCAATCATTCACCTCCCACATGCCTTTTTCCAGATTCTTGGTCTGGTGAGTGGCTGAGAGCCCAGAGCCCGCTCTGCCCCTCTCTCAGGAAGGAGCACGGCCTGTCCTGGCTCCGCAGGCGTGTAAGTGAGAGAAGACATGGGAGGGCGGTTACTGCCGCCAGGTGAGGGCCAGGCTCTGCCTGCACCTGGCTGCTTAGCTTCTTTCCCTGGCCCTGAATGCTGCCAGTCAGGCTCCTGCTTTGCTCGTCTGCTCTGTGGTTCCCCAGCTCCCCCCACCAGGGTCGCCCTCCCAGGTAACCTTGCGGTTCTCTCCCGGGTCTCCTTCCATTATTGGCTCAAATATCACTTTCCTTGAGTTGCATATTTGCAAGAATTGAGCACCTGGACCTACCCCGGCTGTACTGTTTTTCCTTAGTGTATAACCCTCAAGAAGGATCTCTAGGTTCTCTGTGAAGTTGGCCGTCTGTCTGTTTTGTTCATCCCTCTCTCTCTCTCTCTCTCTTTCTAGCCCCTGGGCTCTGGCTAAGTTCATGCCTTGTTGAATGACTAGATACAGACCCCTCAAAACTGCATGCACGAAGCAGAGTAACCCAGCAAGGCAGTTCTTGGTATAACCCCCCACCCCTCACATGTGCAATGACCAGAGTTGGAAGGGGAAACTGACTTTCATCCTAACTTCTATGGGAAGGAGTGTTCACACCCAGCAGTGCTCAGGGACTCTTCTTGACTCTGTACTCAGGACTGACCCCTGACGGTGTTTGGGGAACCATGTGTGGCACTTGGAATTTGAACAGGGCATGGTAACATGCAAGGCAAGAGCCTTCACCCCTGTACTATCACTCCTGCCCTGCTTTCTCCTAAGACCCATGAGGGGCGTGGCGCATCACTGAATGTGAGGGAATCACAAAAATCTTTAAAATTTGCTTTGTAATAATTTTGTGATTTTTTTTTATTAGTAAATGTTTGTCTTATATGCTCAAGTTATATACCTACATAACTGGGGTCATAAAATTTGGTGGCGGGGGTGGGGTGCAGGGTAGACAAAAGGGGCTGCAAGTGGAAAAACTTTAAGCATCCTTGCTCTGGTCGACAAGTAAAGTAGCAGATCCCAGAGCCCCCCGGGAGGTTCACCATGTGGTGGGTGGGGTTGAATATTGCAGTTGATATTGCAGAGGGTCCCTGAGTTTCTTTATCCTCCACTCTGCTCTCCTCTCCTCTCCTTTAGTTTACAAAATGCCTCGTGGCATTTTGCATCGTAAATTAGTGTCCCGCTCAGCCTGCTTTCTGCGCAGGACGGATGCTGTGTCAAGGTGATGCCCAGTTTCCACATTCCTGGCCAGCCTCTCCACATGCTGGTCAGGTGCAGCAAAGTAGGAAGCGCTCAAGCTCTCTGCCCGGAGCGAGCCTCCTCCAGGAGCTCGAGCCTCAGAAGTTAGCACTTCCGGTCTGGGAAGCCAGCACTTCCGGTCTGGGAAGGTGGGCCGTGGCTTGTTGAGGGTGCTACCTCCTGATGCCCAGCTTGCATGCCGAGGGGCAGGAAATAGGGCCATGGGTAATCCCCTGGCCAGAGAGATAGCACAGGGAAGTGGGGACAGGGGGTTGAGGGGGAAGTCACTTGCCTTGCATCCCATAGACCCAGGTTGGAATCCCTGGCACTAAGCATTGCCAGGAGTCATTCAGTGACTCCTATCCCCACCCCCAAGTAGAGAAACTCCACCCAACTCCCTCCTCTCATCCCTTTCTTCCTCTTTGCTAAACTGTAAGACTGGGGGCAAGTTTCTCAACCACTCTGGGCCTCATTATAACCAGTGATAACTTGGACTTGTGCAGATAATAGTTCCCTGGTAAGGGCGTTGGGTGGAATAAATCAGCCAACCCATGTCAAGCACTTGGCACTTAGCCCAGCACGCAGGCAGAATCCAGGAAACAAGCAGGTATTTCTGTTGCTGGCCATGTGTGCAGGGGTGGGGGTGGGGGGAGGGTTGGGGCCAATGGGCCAGGTGGTGGTCAGTGCCTGTGCTCAACCTACTTGTCAGAGTGGGGTCCATCCGTGGCTCCTCCCCAGACCCTGGAGAACCATCGAGGTTTCAGAATTATTTTGAATGGATGCTGACAGGAGCCGTGGTTGCGCCCGTGCCTCCCACAGTCCCCGGCTTCTATCCTGGCTGAGAAGCACAGGGAGATGTCACCGTTCCAAGAAAGAGTGGATGTGACTTGCATTCCCGAAATGGGGTCCCCACTGCCAGCATTCTAAATAGGGTCACACACCTGCCCTCACTGAGCGAAAGACACGGTGTGAGGCTCCTAAAGGAAATGTTCCCTGGTTCATTAACTCGGCTCCTTCTGTTTGCCACAGTTGAAATCTTTGGGACACAGTCTGTCTTCCTTAATTGGCCAACACTTGATAGGATCAGTGAGGAACCCGGGAATGTCAGCTCTGGTGAAATTCACCCCTTTCTGGTGCTGGGGAGCGGGAGGAAGGATGTGTATTTGGAGACATCCTCTTATTTCATCTCAGTGCAATCCCCGAAGGTCTTCCTCCTCCTCCTCCCCCCCACCAACTCTGCCTGAACAAAAATTTACATCCACCAGAGAGGCCCCCAAAACTGCTGCCTTATCTTCCTTCTCCCTTGGAACCAAACGCCTGGCTCTCTCTCTAGGCCTATTACTCAGGCTCCTCTCGGCAGCACTGTTTAGCAGTTGAAAGCAAAGGTTGTAGGCAGGCAGGCTGCACCTTTTCATGAGTGCTTCGGCTGCTACTTTGCTAACTGTTCCTATATTGATTGCCTCTGTTCGGCTGGGCAGGATGTTTCATGCCTTTTTACCTTTCTTTCCAGTTCTTTCTTTTCCTCTTTCTTTTTCTCATCACTCATCCTCACTTAGGCAGCCTTCCTTTCCTCGCCTCTTCCTTTCTGACTCCTTTGCACGGGCCTTGGGGTTTCTGTTCCTGAGATCACACCACAAGCATCTATTCTAAAAAAGAGCAGGAACCTGACACCCTTTGACCTTGGGGAAGATGACCTGAAACTTGGCCCAGGGCCTTCCTGGTGCCCCCTCCTCTTCCCCTCTCCTGGGAGTTGGTGACAAAGTGATTGAAGGCTGAAACCTGGCCAAGGGAGCCCCCGCTGAATCCTTCTTTTGTGATGGGAATGTGGCCCGGCCTGGTTCCCTGCAAATAGAGTGGGGATCCCTTTCCCAATTATGCAGCTTGGCAGCAGGAGGTTGGGGTGCAGGGAGAATGGTCAAGGAGCCTCTTTGTCACCAGGCCGGTCCTGCTGCCCGACACCTCCAATGGCTGAGATCTCCTCCCCGGCAACTGAGGCGGGGCTGGACGCTTCTGGAACTGTGCCTCCCAGGGGCCAGTCCAGGGCAGCGCTCACGTGAGGAGCGAGATCAGAAGCCTGGCTTCTGAACCGTGTTCCACCGGTTTCCGGGATGCAGTGGGAGGGGGGCAAAGGCTTGTCACTCAGAACATGGAACCTTTGCTTCGTTTCAGCCAGAGCACTGCTTTCAACAGTTTGATTTTGTTAAAATCACTCTCTTGGTGATAGATTTGCTAGGCGCTGGCTGGCAGGGATGAGCCCCTTCTGGTCTCAGCCCAGGAGAACTCTGCTAATCCGAGCACTGCCTGCCTGCCTGCCTGCCCCAGCCTCTCTCCACCTGCGCCCCAGGGAACTCTCTCCTGGCTCCCGTGGCCAAGCCTGTGACTGGACAGAAGGCAGGAGCTGCCGAGTGAGAGGAGGGAGATTTAGCTGTCCTTTGCTGAACAACTACTCTTGGGGACAGCAGGACACAGGGGACAACAACTACTGTTGGGGACATTCAAGCCCCAGCAGTGACTGTGAATGGAGTCTCTTGCTTGGGTCAGACTTGGAATCATATTCAATGTGGGAATCTTTCCTCTTTCAGGCATTTCAGGCATATCATTTGCACATGTGCTCAAGTCCACATGCACATGCACATGCACATGCGCGCACACACACACACACACACACACAACACAGAGAGAGAGAGAGAGAGAGAGAGAGAGAGAGAGAGAGAGAGATTTAGATGTCTGGGTGCTTCTGAAAGCTAGCTCTAACTTAACTCCTCTTGCACTCTGTGCTCAAAAACCCTTCAAATTAACTGCTCTTAGCTTACTCAGAAAGCTGTGCTATTTTTTCACAAATGAGTCAGATGTTTTGGAGGGGAAAGGGGGCATGTGTGATGTCGGTGGGCCCCGCGGGTGACTTATGTGAAGCGGGGAGGAGAAAGATGGTCACTTTCTCCCCAACCACCTCTACCACCCAGGACCCAGGGTTACTGGGTTCTTGCCTCGCTCTCGGAAAAGAATTTCAGGAGTAGACAAGCAGTGAAGTAAACAGATTTTATTTAGAGGGTTAATTTGAGGGATGGAGGAAGGGATAAGTGGAAGAGAGAATAGTAAGAGTAATGCGCTCAAGAGAGAACGCGGGCTTCTCCAAGGGTGGAGGGAGAGAGCGCCTACACATATCGGAGCTTTAGACACAAAAGTATGAAAGTACACATCTCAAGAGGGGAGATGCGGGCCGTGCCGCATGTGCTCAGCCGTGTGGGCACAAGCAGCACATGGGCTCAGGCAGCATATGCGCGTCCTTTCTTTGTTCAAGGTGTCTTTTATAGGGTTTCTCCAACCTGCCCCCTCTCCACCCTCCCCCCTACCGCGGGGCTTCTTTCCGGGTAAAAGTCCATTGCTAAGCAGGTTACCAGGGAGGTTGGGAGTGGTGATGGCCTTCTTTGGGGAACTTCCTGGGGAGGGGTCCATTATCCTCAGAGTCTGCTGATGGTCTTTTGTTTTCTGAATCCACAAGGTGGACAGTCTTAAGATTCTCCTTCCCAGAGACTTTGATAATCTAAGTTTCATTGCCAAGGGCCTTTCCCTATCTACCTGCCTACATCATGTGGAGGGGGATTGGACCAGACCTGGCAGTGGTCAGGGGACAGTTCTGGCTCTGTGCTCAGGAGTGACCGCTAGAGGTGCCAGGGATCAAACTCAGGTCTGCTGCACCCAAGGCAAGCACCTCCCCTGCCTTGTTCTCTCTCCAGCCCCTTTACTCCATATTTTACCATAAGGAGTTGTCAGGCCAGCCCTAGGCACCTCCCCTATTAACACTTTTACCTGGAAAACAAAGATGCAGGAGCATCTGCGCAGCCCTTAAGCATCCTTGAACACGAGCAGAGAAGCATCCAACTCTAGGTCTAGGAATGAACTGGGTCCAGCGAGGATTTGGGGCCGCCACCAAGGCTGCGAGGTTTTAGCGACATCTCAGCTATGTGACCCAAATCCTCCAGGCATAAAATTAGCTTCTTTCCATAGTTTTCAAAAGGGAAAGAACATAGTTTTCAAAGGGAAAGAACTAAATATAGCGTGGGTCAGCAACCAGACCCAGAAGAAATAACCACAGCTGCACGTCAGGAGCTGGCTCTCCAGACGGCCTCTCGGATGTCCAAGCTCGGCCCTAGAGAGGGGCATCCGACAGCAGCCCGGAGCTGATTTGGACACCTTGACTCTGGCACTGCAATTTGTGTTAATTAAGCCACTGGTGGCACCATCAGTGTGTTAAACTGCTGTTAGACGCTACCCCTGCGGTGGGTT
Source organism: Sorex araneus (assembly GCF_027595985.1). Taxonomy (NCBI): domain Eukaryota; kingdom Metazoa; phylum Chordata; class Mammalia; order Eulipotyphla; family Soricidae; genus Sorex; species Sorex araneus. Next base: position 57,918,358 of record NC_073306.1, on the reverse strand, counting down.
TTTACCACAGTTCTCAACAAACAACCCCCTTTCATTTCCTTATTTTAAAAGCAACACAAGCACGTTTCTGTTTTCCAATTCTTCTCCTAGTAAGAAAAACAAATTGCCCTAATGCCACCATTCAGAGAAAAATGCACACCACAGTATGTATAATTTAGGCGTTTTGAAATTTAAAATAATACACCAAAGTGTTTCTCCACCCTTTTCTCCTTACATTCTTTTCCTAACACTCCCATGGAGTTTTTATACTGAAGACATCCCCATCTGCAGTATAAGCCCCATTCCATGACGTTTTTATACTGCAGACATACTGTATCATAAATTAATATTTATGCACTCAGGAAATTTTTGTAATATCTAAGTTTTTTTTTATGCCATGCCTAGGAACCAATTTTTGCCTTGTGCAAATGAGCGTGCCCCATGAGAACATAAATATTATAACACTTTAAATAATATAACAAACCTTTCTCTAAGAACGTCTGCTGGTCGGTTATATAGGATGCCTACTGTCCTAGGTTTTCTACATAAATTTCCATTTACTTTTTGTAGTTCTTTCATTAGGTGAGTCTGTTTACTTCCCGTTGGCTGTGATGGGAACTGAGGCATGGAGAGGTTTAATAACTGACCCAGTGTCATTCAGCGGTTAAGTATAGGGTAAGGATCTGAGCATTGGCAGCCTGGTCCAAAGTTCACACTCAACAACTGAGCCATCCATCACACATTGCAATGACATCTTTTTTATTATAAAATAAATAAATAACACAGAAATAAAGAGAGTAACACATTTCCCAAGTCCATCCCCTGTCCAGTAGCAACCATTGATGCAGTTGGACTGGTCTCATCTGAGATTATTACATTGATGTTGGTTGAATAAATGTTGTCCCTTTTAAATTTTAACTTAAGTAGCACCATCCTGTCTTACCCTCTATATATTTGTACATAGCTATGTATGTGTAAAGTTGTATTAAAATTAGAATCATAACAAGTACAATTTTAACTTGTTTGACTTTTAAGTGTGCTTATAACTGCTTTGAGTAGATATAATTATATACTTCTGTGTGCATATTTGGACTAGAGCGATAGCACAGTGGGTAGGGCATTTGCCTTGCACATAGCTGACCTGGGTTCGATTCCTCCATCCCTCTCAGAGAGCCCAGCAAGCTACCAAGAGTATCCCACCCGCTCGGCAGAGCCTGGCTGTATAAAAATAAAAATAAAAAGAAAGGGCGCGCGGGCGGTCGAGGCAGGCGAAGGAAGGAAGAAGTCCAAACTGGTTGCTCGATCGGTTTATTTCATGTCCATCTCCATTCTCCTCTGATTCTCCTCCTGCTTCTTTCTCCCCCATCCTACTTCATTCTCTCTTTCTCTCTCTGCCTCTCTCCCGGCTCTCGGTCTCTCTCTCAATCTGTGGATCTGGCCCCCGTGGATCTGGCCCCCATGGATCTGGCTCCCATGGATCTGGCCCCGGTGGATCTGGCGCCGTGGATCTGGCCCCGGTGGATCTGGCGCCGTGGATCTGGCCCCGATGGATCTGGCTCCCATCGATCTCCCCCCCAACCCACTCTTACAGCCTAGTTAAATCTCCACAGCATCAGGGGGTTGGGGCGTACACATAGGTGTGGTCAACAATAGGGTAAGGTTCTTTTCCCTCAGGGGATGCTTCTCCTAGGACTTAATTCTCTATCAGCAGGAGGATCCACCCAAGGGCAGAGTCCCATGAATGTGTTTCTCTTCTCCTCAGCCAGCAAACATATAAGAATTCATAATATTAATTATTTTGTATGGACACAATAAGAGATGCATTAAAGCTTATAGAATTGCTCTCCTGGGGCCATCTCAATCTCAGACTACAGTGCTCAGGCCAGATCAGTCTTTCCCATCCCTGGCAGGGTCCCAGTCTCATAATTACTATTGGATCATGACAGCATTTGTCTATGATCAAGCTCTTAACTTATAGTTAAGAATTAGGCACTTTGGCCAGGCCCATCTCGATGCCAGGGTAGCACATAACTCACCGCTTGCCCTGGATCCTTCCCGTCCCACGTCGGGGACCCTACTTTGGGGTGCTAGGAACTGAGGGCAACTGAGGCTTAAGTGGAGAAAGCAGATGCCCAGAAGGGAATAATATTCGAGGCCAATTAAGTCTTAAGTTATAAAAACATAATATTGTCTTCTTGTGTCTATACAAAAAAGACATAGCTTTAAAGTAAATTATTCAAAAGGCATAAAGAGGAGAGAAAGGCAATGTTATAATATTCAGTGTCCTAGGAAGTTCTGACCTTACCAATTAACAGAGTTTGATTAAGGGAAGAGCAGATAAACTGGTAGAATTGGTTACAGATAAACAAAAGAATGGGAGTGACTCGGGAGCACTTTGATGGGTGTGACTGATAAACCTAAGCTCCTAGTGGCAAGGGGAAAGGACAAACCAATGATATCCAACACTGGCAAGCTACCCGTGGAGTATTCTATATGCCAAAACAGTAACAACAAGTCTCACAATGGAGACGTTACTGAGGCCCCGCTTGAGCAAATTGATAAACAGCCGGAGGACAGTACAGTGCAGTACAGTGTGCCATGTTTTATTTTTACCAAATGTGTCTGTCTAAGTAGTTTCTAGTTCTCACTATTACAAACCTTTGATGAAAAAGCTACCTTGAAAAAAGCTAACTTCTTTAGAAGTTGGAATTTCAGAGCCAAAGGGTGTATACATTCTTGAAGATTTCAACCTATTAATGCCAAAATTTGTCACTTAGAAAATTCCTGTGAAATTATCAAGCCCATTAACCTTACCCACACAGGGGTGCGGTGGTGTGGGGGAGGGGAATTATCACTGTTTCCTGCCTTTGACAATTTAACAGACTCCCAAATGGGTTCATCCTGACATTTTCATCAGTGACTGTCATCTGTTTTACTAATGAATGTGGAAGGCCAGGCTTGCCTTGAGAATTAACATGCATGTGCAAAGGGCAAGAGCTTACGTTGGTTCTGATCACTGGTTAGATAAACACAGCCAGCACCCTGGGCCCCAGACCCACCTGCCAGACCCTTTCAGATATTCATTGACTTTCCTTTGGTCTCCCCTCTTTCCTGTGTAAACCTCAGCTGCACCATCCCACCACTAACCCCGCCTCCACCTCTTGTCTTGTCTCACATCCATTGGGCAGAACCAGTGCATTTCATGGACCGATAAACTACTCAACCTTCTCTTCGCTGGTCACGATAATATCATGAGAAACAAACATCCTTGTGGATTCTGCAGATTTTCCAGCTGGTTCCACTGCATTAGCAGCTGGATCTTTGTTCAATGCTTCGTGCCCACAGTACATGCACGTGTGTACAGGAACATACAGTCACACATTTGCATGAAGGCACAATGGTCTTACATGCATAGGTACTCAGTACATGTGGGGTGCTGGTCTAGTTACACCCACTAGCCAAGTTAGGACACCAGCTGTCTAATTCCTCAGTTCCTGTTCTTCCTATTTGATTTCTTAGAGACTTTTCCTGCTGCCCTGAAGCCCTGCTAAGCCTTAACATAATGACCAGTATTTCTCCAGTGCCTAACACACTGCTAAGCAGATACGCAAGAAATATTTGAGTGGAAAGGGCCTGGAGCAATAGTACAGAGGGTAGAACATTTGCCTTGCATGTGGCAGACCCCTATTCAATCCCCAACATCCCATATGGTCCCCCTGAGCATCTCCAGGAGTAATTCCTGAGTGCAAAGCCAGGAATAACTCCTGATCATCACTGGGTGTGGCCCAAAAACAAACCAAAAAGAAATATTTGAGTGGAAAAAATAAAAAAGGGAGGCACAGACTTCAAGCTGATAACGGATGTTATCACAAATATTCTTTGAGTCTTTTCTAACCAACTAGCCAGTTTCAGATTCAACCCATTGTTTGATGAGAAAATAGCTTCACAGCATCAAATATCCAGTGGCCTGGTTAGCCCTCCTTTTGGAAAGATCGAGAAGAATGCAGAATTGAAAACAGGACCTCGCCCATCAAGTTTTGCTGTCTAGCAAAGGTTGCTGTCTTGGGAAACCCAAGTGGAGGTGTGATGGTTTAGGAGCATTGCTTGCTTTTCCTCCTAGCCTGGATAGTGCCGTCAGCTAAACCCTTTTTTGTCTCGCTCACTGGCCCAGCCCTCAGATTTTTATAGAAGCCTTTGTGCTACTAGAAAGAGGGTTTCACGAGCAGCTCTGAGAAGCAGCTAAGATGAGGAAATAGACCAGCTTCTGCACCTTTAAGAAAAGGAAAACTCTCTTAGTGGCTGAAGAGAAGGGGGAGCAGTTTCATTCCACTGGTCCAGTGGGCAGCTTTTGAGTCCCTGCTATGTTTCAAGCTCAGAGATAAGGAAGACTTGGTCCTAAGAAGAGAGAGAGTCTGCCTGCCACAGGAATTTCTCGGGGAGCACATGGATGAGGTAGCTGAACCGGGTGACAGGAGCATTACAGGGAAATATTGGAGGGGGTACCAGGAAGACCAGGGTGGGAGACAGAGGGAGAGGCAGGGCCAGGGCAGCAACATTCTAAGGGACCTGGGTTTTCTGCTGCAGGAAACGGGGAGCCATTGAGGGAGCGGGCAGAAGCTGCCTGGACTGGGGCCATTGTTGATGGATAGCCATCACCTGGGCGATTTGGCGACAACGGTTAATCCCTGCACATTCATGCCATTGTTCACTGCCCCTGCAGTAGTATTGGAAGAGAGCTGAGCTTTCTGCACCTCATTCAATTCCAGAAGGCTCTCGGGACCTGCCCTCTGACCCTTCCAGCCTCCTGCAGGGGAAGGTCTGACTTTGCCTTTTTGGGTGGAGGTAAGCGGATCAGCCTGCCTTCTGCAGGCTCCCAGGAGTGGCAGGACGTAAGACATCTGGAATGCATCAAAGGCAAAACTCCGCCACTGCCTCTCAGCTCCTTCCAAGCTGCAGCCGCTATGTTCACAAAAGCATCTTGAATCCAGACTGATTTTTGCTCTCTCTCTCCCCTGCTTCTCTTTCAGACCTGTTGGCCGCAGCTGTGCACCCAGGATGCCTTCCGTTTGCTTGAAGCCCTCCAGAGTCTGGCTACTGATGGTCTACGAGTGTGGCAGTAGGGGATTTGTTCAGTACATTTAAGAATTTGTTGCTGCTGCTGCTTTAATTTATTTTCCTTCATTGAACTGGGCTGGGCCCCATCCCTACCTGCAAGATGGCCCAGTCCAAGGCCAACGGCTCACACTATGCACTGACCGCCATCGGCCTGGGGATGCTGGTCCTCGGGGTCATCATGGCTATGTGGAACCTGGTACCCGGGTTCGGCTCCGCTGAGAAGCCGACAGCTCAGGGGAGCAACAAGACCGAGATTGGCAGCGGCATCCTCAAGAGCAAGACCTTCTCTGTGGCCTACGTGCTGGTCGGGGCAGGAGTGATGCTGCTGCTGCTGTCCATCTGCCTCAGCATCCGGGACAAGAGGAAACAGCGGCAAGGAGAGGAGATGGCACACATCCAGCGCCAGCAGGGGGTCGAGCCCCGGGCCCAGGAGGACAGGTGAGGAGCAGCTGACCCGCCCCAGACATGCACACTCAGAGGTTCCAGAAAAAAAGAAATATTATTCTAGGGTGGGAAAGATAGTATAGTGGGTCGGATTTTTTTTTTTTTTTTTTTTTGCATTTTAGGTCACACCGAGCAATGCACAGGGGTTACTTCTGACTCGTGCACTCAGGAATTACTCCTGGCGGTGCTCGGGGGACCATATGGGATGCTAGGAATCAAACTCGGGTCGGCCGCGTGCAAGGCAAATGCCCTACCCGTTGTGCTATCACTCCAGCCCCGATTGGAACCTTGCCCTGCACACTGGCAGCTGGTTTGGTCCTCAGCACTCTATATGGTGCCCAGAGCACTGCCAGGAATGGTCCCTGAGCACAGAGCCAAGAGTCAGACCTGGTCACCACCAGATGTGGCCCCAACCACATCCCTCCACCCCGCAAAAAAAAAAAAAAAAAAAAAAAACCTTCTAAAAGGGTTGCATGTCCCATTATTTGCTGTTGGGCTTTGTTAAAAAAGGTTGTGGTCACACATAGCTGTTTACTACTGGTGATGACATTGTGCTGTAACTAGAGCACAGAGTTTCCTAGTGACTGTGGTAGGACTGAATTATGGGTGTCCCATGATTTTGATACCCCCTAGAAAAGCCGCATGTAGCCTGCAGTAGCCAGAGCCTGCACGATGGCTGCCGGGTTGTGTGATATATGTCAAGCTGAAATGCTTGGGAAACTGTGTTCTACTGAACCAAAAGAAACTTGCACAAGTTTAAATAAGAAGTGCTATCACTGTCACTGTCATCCTGTTGCTCATTGATTTGCTCGAGCGGGCACCAGTAACCTCTCCATTGTGAGACTTGTTACTGTTTTTGGCATATCGAATATGCCATGGAGAGCTTGCCAGGCTCTGCCGTGTGGGCAAGATACTCTTGGTAGCTTGCCGGGCTCTTGAGAGGGGCAGAGGAATCAAACCCGGGTCGGCTGCATGCAAGGCAAATGCCCTACCCTCTGTGCTAGTGAAGTGCTAGGCATACAATAAAGGTGGACATCTCTATTTTAAAGGAACCCTTAGACATGAAGATGGAGGATAAACATCCCAGGAGAGAAGTAGACAACGGGCATGAATAAACATCTCTCAGACTTGTAGGCCATCAGGGTCCAGCCTCAGGAGTCACAAAGGGCACACAGAAAAGAGACGGCAGTACTTGTTGCCTAGCAGATTAGCCAAGCTAGACAACTGCCACCCCGTGGGTGAGAGCTGGAGGGAAGTGGGTGCAGATGGCAGTTGACTGGCTTCAGAAGGGGAGTTTCTCAAAAGCGGAAGTATTAAAGCTGATCAGTTCTATTGGTATAAGAGTTTGTCCTGGGGAATCTAGGACGTGGGGGCAACAAGGGTACGACAAAACCTGAGAAGCACGCTGTATATCTGTCCTACTAGGTTAGGACATAACTGTTCTGTGGTACTCTGCACGGCCTCTGCTGACCTGTATTTGCCAAGGGGGGAACCTAGCCACCACATGAAGCTGTGTGAACTTCAGGGAACTCAGCGGCTTTGATAAGGTCTTAATCACATCCATACGGTGGCTGTGAGGTTGGGGTTCCCAAAGCTCTAGAAACATGCTCAGTGCACTGTGAAGGGGCGTTTTCTCCCAGTGGAAGAATGTAGGCTGTTTTTCTCTCTCTTTTTTTTTCCCCACATGACAGTCTTGTATCATTTGAATTTTCCACAAGGATGTTTGATCTTTCCAGCAGGGAGGGGAATTGTTTTTATTTTGGAAAAGCTGAATCTATTTTCTGATCATGCAAGATGATCCGTGTTTATCCATAGGCTAGGAAATGTGGGAAATGGAGACGAGAACAAATTAGGAGAATCAGCCCTTGGGATTACCCACCCAGGAGTGAGCACAGAGCTCAGAGCTCATTTCTGAAGGGGAGGGGAGGAGAGGGAGGAGAGGAAGGAGGAGAGAGCTGAGCAGAGCCCTGACAACGCTGGGTTTCTGATATTGACCATCTTCACCCTCCAGGCCTCCGTGTAGCTAGGAAATGATTCGGGGTGTCACGCCCTGTAAACGTGTCTTTTCCCTTTTTCCACTTGCACCAACCAGGTGAGTGTAACGCACTCAGTGCCCTGCACTGAGAGCCTGGTGGTGAATTTAGAAGAGAGAAGCAACAGAATAAGAGATGCGTGTACATTGTATATCTCGGATTTCCTTTTTAGCCGAAGGAAAACCATTTCTGCTTCACTTTGGCAGGCAGTTTGTGTATTTTCCACTTGTCTTTAGCCCAGCTATGCCAGGGAATAACCCACCCACATTTCTAGGTATGAGGCTGAAAGATCGGGGGGCTTAGTACCCTGATAATCCATCCCCAGAACTGGTGCTGTTCCTGCCATCCCACTTTTTTTCTTTTTTTTCTTTTTTGGGTCACACCTGCCCATGCACAGGGGTTACTCCTGGCTCTGCACTCAGGAATTACTTCCGGCGGTATTTGGGGGACCATATGGGATGCCAGGAATTGAACACGGGTTGGACCTAGGCAAGTCAAATGCCCTACCCATTGTGTTATTCTCTTCCGCCCTGCCCTCCCACTTTCTAATATCACTTAACCTCATGCCTCTGTTCCCCATAAGAGTGAGATCATATAACACCCAACTCAGTGCATGGATGGAAGGTGAAATTGGTGCATTGAGTTAAAGTCCTTAGAACAGTGCCCAGCTCGGAACAAACAGTTAAACGTTAGCTTTTATTACTTGTAGGATCATTTGTTGCCTGGGACACAGGGTGCCCAGTGCTAGTGTGGGATTTGGAGTCCAGCTGTTGGTGATTTCACTTCATTGTATTTTAACGGGAGGGTGGCAGAGGAACTATGGCACATGCCTTCTATGTGGTGGTCCTGGTTTGATCCCTCCCTTGGATAAGTAAGCACTGCCTGGTGTGTGTTCCAAAATCGAAAGGAAAAACAAATCAATTTTTTTTTTATGTTTGGTTTTGGGGCCACACCTGGCAGAGCTGAAGAGCTTCCCCGCTCTGTGCTTGAGGGTCCTGTGGGGGGCTGGGGACTGAACTCTCTCTCTCTCCCATCCCCTTTGTGACTCTAAGGGCCTCACAGTCACTCACACGCCCCCTGTCTGTGCTTGTCCTGCAGCCAGGAGGAGGAAGAGGAGGAGGATGTCTCCTCCAGGTACTACGTCCCCAGCTACGAGGAAGTGATGAACACGAACTACTCGGAGGCCAGGGCAGTGGACCAGAACCCCAGGATGAGCGTCTCTCTCCCCTCCTACGAGTCCTTGACGGGGCTAGACGAGACGAGCCCCACCACCACCAGAACCGAGGGGGAGACCAGCCGGGGGAACCCGCCCGAGAGGCAGAACTCCAAGCTGGGCAAACGCCTGAAGCCACTGAAAGTGCGAAGGATTAAATCTGAGAAGCTTCACCTCAAAGACTTTAGGATCAACCTCCCAGATAAAAACGTCCCTCCCCCCTCCATCGAGCCCCTGACTCCCCCGCCGCAGTACGACGAAGTCCAGGACAAGGCCCCCGACATACGGCCACCTGACTGACACCCCCCTCTCTGGCCTGTCCCCTCCTGTCATTCTCCCTCTACACCACAGACCCCCCAAGGAAGCCACTGCAGGCACGGCTGAGGAGCAGAGGGGCCCCGTGCGTAGTTAGCAGTCTGGATGGGGTGTCCCACGGGGGCGGGGAGGGGGGTCTGTGATACAGGAGTGACTCTGGCGCCCATAGAATGGCATAGGGATAAGGTGCAGCTGGGGCCCCCGGATGGGAACCCTGAGGGGTATGGTATGACCATCGTCTCTCCCCATCTCTGAATAATCGGCGACGACACCCCTCTTTCCAAGTGGAAGAGGATGCCTAGCAACTGGTTTGGACTGTGGTTTTGGTTTTGCTTCCACTGAGACTGTTCTGTTTCCAAAAGGAAGCAAGGCATGCCTCTGCTTTCTTCCCTGGAGTCTGGAACCGTGGGTTCTCACACGGCTTTGTGAAGACACGGAGCCGTTGGTGATTTCAGAGCAACGAGAGACTGGATGACGCCGTGGGGGAAGACCCAGCCCTGGGTGCAGCTGTTCTTTGAGGGCCCAGTGCCAAGGTCACGCCTGTATAGGCCTACTACACTCTCCTCTCATGTGTGATGGCAGGAAACGGAAAGCTGTAGGCGACCTTCCATTCCTTGGACAATGCCGTGCAACTGAGCTTTTTATAATAAAATATTTTATATGGAATATCTTCTGGGTCCTGAACTGCTTTTGCAGCTCTTCTACTATGTCTTGCTCAGGGAGAAATCAACAACAACAATAATATCAGTGGCAACTGGGTACCAAACACTTATGTACCACTCGATGTATGTTATATCACTTCCCTTGACCTCAAGTCTGTCATTCCATGGGTTAAAATGGCACAGGTCACATCGTAAGTGGCAGAGGTGGGATTTGAAGCCAGGCCTCTGGCTCCAAGGTCTGAGTTCTTAAACACTCTTCAGGAGAATTTAGCAGAGAGAGCTTTTCCATGGGGCCAGTGAGATAGTGCAGTGGGTAAGGCTCTTGCCTTGCACGCAGCTGACCTGGGTTTGATTCCCCATATGTTCCCCCAAAACCACCAGGAGTGATCACTGAACTTAGAGCCAGGAGTAAGTCCTGAGCACTGATGAGTATGCAAACTCAAACACACCACATCCAAATAAAAAGCTTTTTTCAGTCTTTGAGGACTGCTTCCCAGACACTTGAGGCTGTACCCAAATGCACCCCCTCAAAAAAAAAAAGAAAAAGAAAAGAGCTTTTCATTCTTTGAGGGCTCTTTCCCAGACACTTGAGACTGTCCTCATCAACCCACATTCTCAAAAATTCTAGCATGCTAAACAACAATCCTCTGCCTGTTGGAGCATCTTCCACTATCCCTCTCCAAAGCGTTGTCAGAGAAAGAAGCCCCAAATTGCCTGTGACCTGCTCCCCGCCCCGCCACCCCAGGGCTGATGGGCTGTCTGATCATGGAGGGTACAGAAGTCTCATAAATGCCCCGGGGCCACAGGTGGCTGAGTTGGCCTGAATGAAACCGATGGAGACAGCTGGACTCCGAGAGTGGAGAGGATTCTGGGAAGTCCTGTCCCAGGTCAAAGCTACCTTCCTTTCTGGGCGGGCAGGGCACAGGCCCATTTAGAGTCTGTTTAAAGGATAAATTCTCAGGCCTCAGGTGATTTCTTGGAAGTTGCCCTGGAAGGTAAAGGGAAGAAGTGGGAGGTGAATCAACATCTTCTCTCAGGATTGGTGGCAATGCCTCAAGTTCCAACCTATCACTTTCCTCGTGCCAATCCATCTGTTGAAAGGGGTGAGGGGCAAGATTGGCTTGGCTGCAGTGGACATCAGAGCCTGCTCTTATCCTGGCCTACTCCAGAACCCCTGCTGTGGTTTACTATGGCTCTTCTCTCTGGGCTGGGCGCCATGATTTTTTTTTTTTTCTCTTTGGGTCACACCCAGTGATGCTCAGGGGTTACTCCTTGCTCATGCACTCAGGAATTACCCCTGGCGGTGCTCAGGGGACCATATGGGATGCTGGGATTTGAACCTGGGTTGGCCACATGCAAAGTAAACACCCTACCCGCTGTGCTATCGCTCCAGCCCCCTGAGCTCCATAATTCTTAGCTTCCTTCTGATGGGAGGAAAGAGAAGGAGGGAAGTAGCAAGGTTCCCAACACTGCCATGGTTTCATCTCGTGGCTGAGTCTGGTTTCCTAAGGGTGCGCTCAGTCCAGCCTCAAGGACATCTTTCAAGATGTTTGCTTCAGTCAGACCTTCCTTGAGAGAGAAAAGGTTTTGAAGCTTATAACTAAGATATTGAACTCTAAGCCCTGGAAGATTGCCTTATTGTTTGTTTTTGTTTGTTTGCTTGTTTTTCTTTTGGGGTCACACCCGGCGATGCACAGGGGTCATTCCTGGCTCTGCACTCAGGAATTACCCTGGCGGTGCTCAGGGGACCATGTGGGATGCCGGGAATTGAACCTGGGTCGGCCGCGTGCAAGGCAAATGCCCTACCCATTGTGCTATTGCTCCAGCCCCTGGAAGATTGCCTTATATGGTAAAATTTTTGAAGATCAGATTCCACGAAGGGCTTTGAGATTATGTTGGGATTATCCAGTGGCCCCTAGAAGTGAGAGTTAGGGAGACGGCACCAGTAGCAAGGAAAGAGGCATGTGACCAAAGAGGCAGGAGTGAGCTATCTGCCAGCCAAAGAATGCCAACAGCCAGGGGAGCTGGGAAAGACCAGGACGGGAACTTCCCTCGAGCATGCCAGGGAGGTCAGCCCCTCTGAGAAGCTTCATTTCAGTCCAGTTCATACTGATTTGGGGCTTCCCTCCTCCAGGACTATGTGAGTCCAGCTCTAGTTTTCAGGCCACCAACTGTGGAGGAGTTTGCGATAGTGGCCACAGGAAAGCAGCACAGAGTTCAACCTTTAACTTGCTAGGGAGCAAGGGGTGCGTCCACCGACACACACCTCCAGGCTTCCTGGTGGAGGCGTCAAGGGCTGTGGCCATCACAGCAAGGCCCTATCTGCGCGGTGACATGACCACATAGAAAATTGTCCATAATCCCAGAGAACACATCGTGAATCTTTAAAATATCTTTAAAATCTTTTAAAAATGGAGTCTGAGGGCCACAGATGTACCCTAACAATAAAGCACTTATCTTGCATGGGTGTGGCTCAAAAAAAGGGGAAAACATTTAATTAGAGAAATTAATGAGTGAGTCAATGATGCAATCAATTAGTTTAGATTTTTTTAAACTAAAGGAAGGCAGAGAGAATGTTAGCTTGGGAATCTAGCCAAGGAGCAATACCAGAGAAGCAGGGATGTTATTGACAAGCCTGAAGCCACCTGTCCAAACAGGGGGCCACATTCACCTCTAAATTCCCGAGGCAAGCACACACACATTCATCCTGTTGGTGCATTGGTTCAGGTTTGTTAGAACTCTGTCTTGGTTTGTTTGGTTTTTTTTTTTTTTTTTTTTTTTGCTTTTTGGGTCACACCCGGCGATGCACAGGGGTTACTCCTGGCTCTGCGCTCAGGAATTACCCCTGGCAGTGCTCAGGGGACCATATGGGATGCTGGGAATTGAACCCGGGTCGGCCACGTGCAAGACAAATGCCCTACCCGCTGTGCTATAGCTCCAGCCCCAGAACTCTGTCTTTTAAGAACAAAATAAAAGGTAAATCATGAAAAAAAAATCCTACCGTAATCCTTTTCCCTCCATCATGCTTCTGTTTTTAAGGAAAATATGAAAACAAAAATTTGGGAGAGGAAGATTCAAGAAGCATCCCTCTCCCCACCACCACCATCACCATCACCACCGGTTTCTTGGGCCCTAGATAGTCCCAAAACTATGAGAAGAAAAGAAAATAAAAAAAAAAACACACAGAAAATTTCACCAGGCATTTCCACAACACCCCAAAGGATAAAGGTCAGCACCCATGTTAGTGTCATGTGGCTTCCACCCTGTAAGGTCACAGCTGATTGGACCTGAGGTATGTGGACACCTGACTCAGGATGCCCAATCAGAAGCTGAGATCATTCGGACATTTCTTTCCCAGGAACTGGTCCTGAAATAGCTGGAGAGACTGGTTGGGTGATGTGATCTCAGGGATTAGGGGACCATTCTGGGACCACTGTGACGGGCGAAGGGGAGTGACACGGGCGAAGTTGGTATGGGGAGAGAGAACTGAGGGTTACTGAAAGAAGCTGGCCCTAACAGCAAGGCCTCAGAGATGGTGTCTCCTGATAACTTTCTAGCCATGAGTTCTTTTCCCTAGGGAAACTCAGCTGTATTTCTGTACTCTGATTCCATAAGAAAAAAAAAAAGTGACGTGTTCTCTGAACAAGCTTCCTTTTTTAGCTCTGATACTAAATTGAGCTGTAGCCCTGGAAGGGCAGGTGCTGCCTCTGCCCCCACCCTAGGGCACTGCTGGACCCCAAGTGTCCACCCCACCTAGTCTTCGTGGGATGTACACTTGATTTTCCCTTTTCTTGGGGGAACCAATCAGTTCTAACTTGGGGAAGCTGTGAGCAGAAGACTGAGACAAATGATTGTGTTAGAGCCCAATTCTAACTACACGGTCGGAAGTTCGCTGATGGGGATATACGCTGAGATAGGAATTCAGGAATTCCTGTGAACTGGCAGGTGCTGTTCTAGACTCCTGGGTTACAGCAGTGGAGATAAAGCCCTGTGTGTTCCAAAGGAAAGGTCCTGCTTGGGCAGTACTTCCCAAAATGGGTCCTGTGGCCTTGGGTCACAGCGACCAGGGTCATTTTAGACTGGCTACTTGAACTGGCTGCAAGACATTGGAAAGGCAGTGGGGAGCCGTGTGTGTGGAGAAAAGTGGTCTGTGTGCAAGGAGGCAGCAATGAAGCTGAAGGCTGGGAGAAAACACCCCGCACAGAGAGACGGGGTGTTCCACTCTCCCGGTCCCAGGCTCTTTTTAGCCAGGCTTCAGACATGCTCTCTGGGTCGCTAGTCCCATCTTTGCTTGTAATGAGAGGAGGGCTCCTCAATGCGTGCTGAAGCCTCTATCAGAGACAGAGACAGAGAGTGAGAGTGGACAAATCCATGTTTGTTTGACTTTCAGCCAAAGGTGAATGCAACGTGCTTAGCCTCTTGTCAGGATGGTGCTGTCAGCAATGAGCCATTTGAATTTAGAAAGTTAATCTCAGGGACCACAATGCTCAGGATTTGAGAGCCCCTCTTCCCTTGGTCGTTCTCCTCTCACCGGCCACTAGATCATAATGGATAGATGAGCTTCCTGATTTGATCCAGTTGTTAATCCCCAAGCTTAAAAGGTCTATTTGTTCAGCATATTTGGTATTGACCGGGTACCTGCTAGGTGCCCTGTGCCAGGAATAAACTACAAACAATAGGACCATGTTCCTGCTGTCTCAGAGGCTACTACAGTCTGGGAGGAGGAGGAAGCAGTTAATGATCAAAAAGAAAAAATGCATGGCGTAATGTCAGAACACAAAAGGTGCTGTGAAGGAAACAGAAGGAGGGAACGACTAGGACAGAAATCTCGACATGAACCTGAGAGCAGAGATAGGCGGACAGAGCATTGCCCAAATGGACTGGCCCCAGAACCTTTTCCCTCTGTTCACTGCATCTTCCAGGGCAAGCTGTGGCAGGGACAATGGAGCCCAATCTGATGTTTTCATGGAGAAACCAACGTAGATGCTTGCCCAAACCTTTGCACTTATGGGCACTAGATTCCTGGTAGTGTATTCAGATCACTGGGAAGTTAAACCTTTAAGACCCTCCAGGATGGCCAGGGAGAGAATCAGGAGTAGGAATCCCACAACTGGACCTCTCAGTTCTCAGGCTTTCAGTGTTCACTCTCAAATGGAGCCTCTGGAGCCTCTGATGGGGCACAGGCAGCCCCACAGCACAGCCCCAGGACCAGCAGTAGATACTTTGGAAAGTTCTGGCCTCCTGGTTGGAGAAGTGTGGAATACACCTGCACCCCACAGAGAAAGCTGCTCCTGTCTCTTTGCAACAGCGAGGCTATCCAGATGTGTGGAATAAGGGAGGCTAAGGGAAGCAAGCCACTGAGCATTGATCTCTGATCTCCAAAAGGTCTGTGGAAAACAGCATCGAGTGCTCACTGTCTTTATACACTTGGGAGCAAACTGACCAAGAGAGGATGAGACACAGAAAAATGGGCTGCAAAGGCTATCTTCAAAGATGAAATAACATTGACTAAGGAAGTGGAAGTAAAGATAAATAAATGGGACTACATTAAACTATAAAGCGTCTGCACCTCAAAAGAAACAGTGACCAAGATACAAAGACAGTGCACAGAATGGGAAAAAATATTTATCCAATATGCTTCTGATAATGGGGTTACTATCAAGGGGATATAAGGCACTGGTAGAACTTTACAAAAAAAATAATCCAGACCCATCAAAAAAATGCGGAGAAGAAATGAACAGTAACTTTCTTAAAGAAAAAATACAAATGGCCAAAAGGCATGTTTGTTCTACATTGCTAATCATCAGGGAGATGCAAATCAAAATAACAATGAGATATCTCATGCCATAGAGATTGGCACACATCAAAAAGAACAAGAAAAACCAGTGCTGGTACTGATGCAGGGAGAAAGGAACTGTCATTCATTGTTGGTGGGAATGCTGACTGGTTAAGCCATTTTGAGAAACAATGTGGGCATTTCTCAAAAACCTAGAAATTGAGATTCCATATGACCCAGCAATACCACTTCTGGGAATATACCCCAGAGACCCAAAAACATACAGCAGAAATACCATCTTCACTTTTATGTTCATTGCAGAACTATTCGCAATAGCCAGAATCTGGAAACAACCTGGGTGCCCAAGAACAGACAACTGGATAAAGAAACTATGGTACATCTACACAATGAAGTATTACACAGCCGCCAGAAAGAATGCAGTCATGAAATTTGCTTATAAATGGATGAAGAGTATCATGCTGAGTAAAATGAGTCAGAAGGAGAGGGACAGACATAGAATGATTGCACTCATTTATGAGATATGAATGACACAATATGAGACTATTACCCAAGGACAATAGAAATGAAAAATAGGAGGACTCGCCCATGGTTGGAAGCTTGTCACAATTGGGGGAGGGGGAAGCTTAAGAGGGCAGTTAGGATAGAGAAGGGACCACTATGACAATAGCAGTTGGAAATGATCACTCTGGACAAGAACTGAGTGCTGAAAGTAGGTAAAGGGATATACGTGATAAATGTACAGTACATGTACTACAAACCACAATAACAAAAGAGGGCAAGAGAGAGAGAGGGAGGGAGGAGGGAGGGAGAGAGAGAGAGAGAGAGAGAGAGAGAGAGAGAGAGAGAGAGAGGGAGAGAGGGTCTATTATAGAGGCAGGCTGGGAGTGGGGAAGGAGGGAAATTGGGCAAATTGGTGGTGGGAAATGTAGTCTGGTGAAGGGGATGGGTGTTGGAACACTATATGACTGAAACCCAAATATACAGAACTTTGTAACTGTGTCTCTCATGGTGGTTTAATAAAAAATTTTAAAAGAAAAAAGGAAAAATGAGCTGCAAAACTCACAAACACAAACACACACACACACACACACACACACACACACATACACACACGGGTGCAGGTGGATCAAGAAAGCCTGCTGCAGAGAACACGTGGTCAGGCACCCTAGAGGCCGTCTTGGGCAGAGAAGGCAGCCTAGACAGAGCCAGGAAGGATCAACCAGGCCATGTGTGTCTCACCAACACCAACACCCCAAAATCTGCAGGTTTCAGGAAGTCAGAGAGACAGCAAGCTGAGACAAACCAACCAGACCCGCACAATGTAATATGCGCATTGAAGTATTCTCCTCGGCTTACATGGGTTAAACATCCATGTCAACACTCCAGCAAGGTCTTTCACTCTGCTCAGTGGTGGACGCCCAGGATTCATTGTTTCCAGGGGTGAGGGAAATTTTGCAATGTGACAGAGGCTAGAAGGAAACTCTTCCTGGTATCTAAATGTCTAGCAGGTCGGAGAAGCTGCTAAACACCCTCCAGTGCCCAGGAGAGTTCCCAAGACCAAGAATTCAAGGCAGACCAGGAGACTGCCTTGAATGTCCAGAACACCAAGGTTGGGGCATCCTACCCTGAATGAAGGAAAATCTCTTCCTTTTTTTTTTTTTTTGTTTTTGGGTTACATCTGGCAATGCACAGGGGTTACTCCTGGCTCATGCACTCAGGAATTACTCCAGGCAGTGGTCAGGGGATCACATGAGATGCTGGGAATCGAACCCGGGTTGGCCACGTGCAAGGCAAATGCCCTACCCGCTGTGCTATTGCTCTGCCACCAAGTACTAGTTTTGTCCTAAAGAAGCAGGAAACAGTCATTCTGGGAGATCAGCCTCAATGTAGCTCTGGCACTAAGAACCAAGACCCAATCCCAAACTCATTTATGCAAAAACTTCTCCCTCTTCCCCTCTTCTCCAAGCCAGAGTTACAGATCTAATCCTCCATGGCATGAGATCAACAGAAATCTCTTCCTTCTCTCCTATGCTCCAGCCCCAGTCCCCAGTCTGCAAAATCCTAGGATGTATTAGCTGAAATATTAAGGATGTGGGAAACATAATGCAGCACTTACGAACTCAAATAGGTTTTGGGAAATGTTAGATTCTTTAAAAGCCTACTTGGAACGAATGGAGGGTGTATAACAAAATTAAGCAATTAAATTACAATTTAGGAAGCAAAAATTTATGGCTTGATCTCTCACAGGCTATAATAAATCTTCTCAAAAAAGCCATGCCAAACAATACTTGTCAGAGATAAGCTGGGCTCAGTACCGTATAGAACTAGGGAGGTACAGAGATCTTTAAACCCAGGAATCTCTTGTCAGTCTTTACCCTTGAAGTGTCTTTTTTCCCAAATTGGTGACTGCCGAGTCAAGAAAAATAATTAACTTCTACCTAAACAAAACAAAACAAAAATGGAGGGACAAAGATAATCATGAAATTACCAGCTTTTTAAATTTCTTGTAGCTTTTCTTCTTCTTGGAGGAGAAAAAACCTGGTGATGCTAAGGGCTACTCTCAGTTCTGTGCTCTGTGTCCAAGTTCTCTGAGGACCATGTGATGTTGGGGCTTGAACCTGGAGCCCCTGCAAGCAAAGCATGCACTCAGCCTATTGAGCTATCGCTTCAGCTTTTTCTTTCACTTTTTTTTTTTTTTACAAATATAGGCAGCAAGTATTGGTAATAGGAACCGTGTGGCAGGATTGGAGAGATAGTAAAGGAATAAGGCATTTGTCTTGTTTGTGGCTGACCAGGGTTTGATCCCTGGCATCTCCTATGGTCCTGAGCACCACCATAAGTGATCCTGAAGCACAGAGCCAAGGAGTAAACCCTGAGAACTACTGCATGTGACCCAAACTCTCCCCCTCCACCCCCCAAAATGTTTAATATAGACTATTTAATATAAACAAGTAGACAAATGCATTTGTCTTACCTAATTCCTATCTCTATCAAAACAAAAACAAAAAAAAAAAGGAAAAAGAAAAGATAAAACACAGGGTTGGAGAGAGAGTACAGCTGGTAAGATCCTTTACCTGCAATCACCTGACCCAGGTTCAATCCCTGGGACCACCTATGATTCCCCCAGACCCCCAGAACAGAACCAGGATTAAGCCCTGAGAAATGCTGAGTGTGACCCCCAAGACAAAAAGCAAAAGCAGAAACAGATTATTATGGGCTGGAGAGGTAGTTCTGTGGGCAGAGCGCTTGCCTAGCGTGCAGCTAACCCAGGTTCAATTCCTGGCATGACGTGTGGTACCCTGAGCCCCACCTGAAGTCCAGAAGTGATCTCTGAGCACAGAACCGGGAGTAAGTCCTTGACATCGCTGGGTGTGGTCAAAAAAAAAAAAAACGAAATAAAACAAAAAGCTGCATTTTTGTTTCTCACAGAACAGTTGTGTGTGTGTGTGTGTGTGTGTGTGTGTTTAATCAGATTCAGCATTCTAGTTCACAAATTGACTTTTTTAAGTAGGAAAATTACTCTATTCTTGCAGCTTCAGGATAAATTTATTTTAGAACCAACTGAGTTCTTTTAAATCAGCCTAAAAGCGGCAGAGGAAAGGGAACAGGGATATGCATCTTGAAAGAGAAGTTGTGAGCAGAAGCAGCAATGCTTTTGATGACTTTGAAAGGTGATAGTAGATTTATTTTAAATGTGCAAATGAACCTGTCAAAGTGACAAAGAGAAGTTAGGACCCCACCACCACCACCACCACCAAGTTTTTTGTTCAACTGTTATTTGTGTAAGTAGTTTTGGTTTTTATGTTTATTTCCCAAGTGAAAAAAATTTAAGGCCTAGAATTTTTCCATTGGCCTGAAAGAAATAAAAACGGTCCATTAATCTTTCCTTAGGCCAATAATAGAAAGGTCTCTAGGGGCAGAATAGGAGCCAGAAATAAGACAGAAGGGGGCAGAATAGAAGAATGACAAATAGTTATGTTCTATCTATTCTTTATGTATAGTTGCACTCTCAGCTGAGCACAGTTTTAGATATCCTTTCATTAAATTCACACTGAATTAAAAGGAACACGATTTTATCTCTTTGGATTGCTTCAAGTTAGGACTTCTCAGTCTTGGTTCTATTGGTACTGGGGACAGGATTATCCTGAGCATTATAGACAATGTTTAGCAGTGTCCCTGGCCTCTACCCACTGCATGCCAGGAACAACTCCCAGGGGTGGCATAATGTCTCCAAATATTTATTGTCAATATCTCCAAATATGGTGTCCCTGCAGGGTCAAAATACCCCTGATTGAAAACTACAGCTTTAGATCTACAGGAGGATGGAGGATGTGCAATATGGAGAGTTAGAAAGAATCAGAATGAACAACTGGTGAGGAATTTCTATGCTTGTAACACGTAGTTGTCGATGATAGCATTGGGCCATAACGTTTGGAAGAATCAAATGCACAAACTAACAATATGTAAGCTACTCCAAAAATGGTACAGTTAGGATCAGGAATGGTTCTAGAATTCATTTTGTCCAATTACCTGTACTGGAAAGGAAAACTAAGATAAAGAATGTTTACATAAGCAATATAACCAAGGATAGCTATAATGAAACAGTGTGTGGTTTCCATCTGACTAAAAACTCAGAAACCTTCCCACCTGGACTTGAGATGGTACAGTATGAGCATTGAACTTAATAGTGATGTCTGTGGAGGAAATACAGCTAAGGACTTCAATTTCAAGGTCTGATGAGGTTTTAGAAACTCATTGGCCACTTACATAGTTGATTCTTTGAATTTTTTTCACGTAAGATGAGAGAATCTGGGGCTGGAGCAATAGCACAGCGGGTAGGGCGTTTGTCTTGCACTCAGCCAACCTGGGTTCGATTCCCAGCATCCCATCTGGTCCCCTGAGCACCGCCAGGGGTAATTCCTGAGTGCAGAGCCAGGAGTAACCCCTGTGCATCGCCGGGTGTAATCCAAAAAGAAAAAAAAAAAGATGAGAGAATCTATTAATTATTCTGCCTGTCATGAACACATTGTATATTATGAATAATAGATAAGTTTATTAGGGAGTTGGAGGGGGGCATACTCAGAAATGCTCAGGGCTTACTCTTGGCTCTGTGCTCATGGATTACTCCTGGCAGTGCTCAGGGGACCATATGTGGGGCTAGGATTGAATCCAGATTGGCTGCTTGCAAAGCAAGTGCCTTCCCCACTGCATTATCGCCTCCAATTCTGGGAAACTTATTTCTTAAAGAAGAGTTTTCTTGGGGCTGGAGTGATAGCACAGCGGGTAGGGCATTTGCCTTGCATGTGGCCAACCCGGGTTCGAATCCCAGCATCCCATAAGGTCCCCTGAGCACCGCTAGGAGTAATTCCTCAGTGCATGAGCCAGGAGTGACCTCTGTGCATCGACGGGTGTGACCCAAAAAGAAAAAAAAGAGTTTTCTTTATAAGTTTCTAGTTAATAATCGTTGAAAGAATCACAATCAGAAAAATCACAACCCTGCAACCCCAGAGAAATAAGGAAATTATGTTGAGAGATAGATAATTTAAGGTTAATTTGATGAGAGTGGTTTGTTGAGAGAGACATGGCTGGAAAAAAGTGTGTTCACACATGCAGTGGGGATATTATTCAGTCTTCAAAAAGAAGAAAGTCTGATGTATGTTCTAAAATAGATGGACGGGGGTTGGAGTGATAGCACAGCGGGTAGGGCGTTTGCCTTGCACGCGGCCGACCCGGGTTCGATTCCCAGCATCCCATATGGTCTCCTGAGCACCGCCAAGGGTGATTCCTGAGTGTAAAGCCAGGAGTAACCCCTGTGCATCGCCGGGTGTGACCCAAAAAGCAAAAAAAAAAAAATAAATAAATAAATAAATAAAATAGATGGACCTTGAGGAAGTTATCATGAGTGAAACAAGCCCTGCACAAAAGGACAAACACAGTATGACTCCACTTACATGAGGTACCACGTTTCATCAAAATCTTGTAGCGATGTACCACTGGAGCACTGTCGTCCCATTGTTCATTGATTTGCTCGAGCGGGCACCAGTAACGCCTCCATTGTGAGACTTGTTGTTACTGGTTTTGGCATATGGAATACGCCACGGGGAGCTTACCAGGCTCTGCCGTGAGGGTGGGATATTCTCCATAGCTTACCGGGCTGTCTGACAGGGACGGAGGAATCAAACCCGGGTCTGCCACGTGCAAGGCAAACGTCCTACCCGCTGCGCTATCGCTCCAGTCCATCAAAATCCTAAAGATGAAAAATAGAATAGTGGTTACCCAGTGGGGAATGCTGGCTTCATGGGGAGTAAACTTCGGTTTTACAAGATAAAAAGCTCCAGAAATTGTTACACAACAATGTGTATGTACTTGACACTATTGAACTATTGGCCTCTAAAGAGAGCTCGATCAATGGGCTGGGGCATATGCTTGGTATGAGCCTATGTTGGCTTCCCCCACACCGTGTGGTCTCTGGAGCACTACTGGGAGTGACACCTGAGCACTGTCGAGTATTACCCCAAAAAACATAAAACAAAAAATAAAAACAAACAAACAAGAAACTGACATCGTTGTTGGGAAATGTACACTGGTGAAGGGACAGGTGTTGGAACATTAAATGACTGAAACTCAATCATGAACAACTTTGTAACTGTGTATCTCATAGTGATTCAATAAAAAAATAATAATTTTTTGGTAGAAAAGTAAAATACACATTTAATTTAAAAGATGGTGCATCTGTCATGGTGATTCAATAAAAGAATAAATTAAAAAAAAAAAAGATGGTGCATCTGAGGGCTGGAGTGTTGGTATAACAGACAGAGTGCTTGCTTTGCAGGTGTCTGGCCCAGGTTCAATCCCTAGCACCTCTCTGGTGCCTCAAGCCCACCAGGAGTGATCCCTGAGTGCAGAGACAGAGGAAGCCCTGAGGACCGCTGGGTGTGGCCCAAAAAAATGAACTAAATAAAAGATGGTACATTAAGTGTTGCCACAATTAAACTTTAAAAAAAAAAAACACTGCAGCAGAAAACTGATAGGGGCTGTGTAATGAAAGGCTCCATCTGCAAGCACTTCATCTAGATGAGTCTCGGGATGACTGAGAGCAGACGGGCCATAGTGTGCTCACAGTGAGGTGCCGTGGGAATGACACCCTCCCATCCTGAGTGAGTCTTGACAACAGAAAGACTTTGAACCTAATCAGGCTTCTAGATCTAACCATTTATTGACAGGAAACAAGGGAAAGAGGGGAACACTATTAAACCCATGAGGAAGCTGTTGGTCAGATCCAGGATGTAAATATTGTGCAGGACAAAGAACCCAGAATAAATTTAGTGGCATGAAAAGGGAGGCAGAGAGGGATACTGTTATAGAAGAAAAGGCATTTCAGAGTTATAACCTCCCAGTGCAATCCCTGGCTCCTGTCTGGATCCTGATTTTGACCAACCAACAGTTAAAGTCATCTTTGAATGAATTCAAGAAATGTGGGCAGAGAACAGTGTTAGGAGATACCCAGGATTACTATTAGTAGTGCCTACCCAGGGGCAGCAGGGAAAGGATGATGTCAAGGGGGAAATCCGCTTTTTAGCAGGAAGTATTTGCAGTTGAAATGATATAATTTCCTTTAACTGTACTCATAAAATAAAACCAAAAATAAAGGAAAATAAATGAAAGACTGGGAAAATGTTGAAGAATAACGGATACATAAGGATAATAAAACTCCTTTTTTTCTACTTTTGAAAATGTTTCCAAAATTCTATAATAAAAAATAGTTTTTCCCTAAATGTTACTAAAGGAACATATAAAACATTTACACACACACACACACACACACACACAGGGGGGGGGCCAGAGAGAGAGAGAGAGAGAGAGAGAGAGAGAGAGAGAGAGAGAGAGAGAGAAAGAGAGAGGTACTTGAGCTAAAACCTAAGTGTAGGCCAGAGAAGGAAGCCAGAGCCTCTAAAGATGAATGCCTCTATCAACTTGGGAGTCAGTAGGTAGGAAAAACGGGAGTTTAAATCTTGGTTCTTTGCAGGGCCTGGGCAATTGTACAGCAGGTAGGACTCTTGCCTTGCACAAAGCCAACCCAAGTTCAATCCCTGGCAATATATACGGTTCTCTGAGTCTGCCAGGAGTAGCCCCTGAGCGCAGAGCCAAGAGTAAGCCCGGAGCACTGCCAGTTATGGCCCCAAAATCAAAAGGCGGAAAAAAAATCTTGGTTCTTTGCAAAGTCGATCCAGTTATGTCTAACACATCGATATTAAGCTAGTAGTCTAAAGTTGCTGTTCTGGAAAAAGGCACCGCGCCCTCTGGACTGCCAGAAACTATAGTCAGACTCTGTGTTTTCGGTGTGGCTCAAGGAGCAGGAAATTGATTAAGGGCACAAGAACTGTAAGGATGGCTATCAGCCCCCAGGACTTGTGGCCACATTGAGCCAGGATCAAATTCACACTCCATGCAGTTGGTGGGCTAACATGGGCCAAGAGGTTTATTGTGGTGGTCATAAGTTATCAGCACCTGGCATCCAGCTAGACAAACAAAAATGTTTACATATATATATATATATATATATACACAAGTATATATATATATGTGTGTGTGTGTATTTCAACATATATAGAAAGTAAAAAAGCTCATTAGAAAGTAGAAAAGAAGAAAAGCAACATCTCATGAGGACCTTAGTATAGAACTAAATTGGTGTCCCCACAGCTGAAGTGCAATAGAAATGAGATCGCAGGGACAGAGAGATAGCAGAGGAGTGAAGGTCCATGACTTGCGATCAGGAAGAAGCTTGTCCCTTCTGCAGCTAAATAAAAATATCTAACACACTGTGAATGGCAGAGAAACGTATCTGAACGCTGGCCTTCAGCTGGGGACTCTGCAGCTGGTTTCCCCTCTCCTGTGACTCCAGACTTGGCTTCTCTCATTATCTGTCTAATCTCCTCTATCCCCACTGCTCCTTCCTCCCACCATATTCGTCTCCCCCGCTCTTGCTCCTGAAATCCTATCTCTCCTTCAAGATTCAGGCCAAATGCTTCTTTTCTCTTGACACTTTCCTGAGCCCCTCCAAGCCCCACTCTGGGGCATAGGATTGTTCCTCCCTCTCTGTACCCCGTTCTCTTGTTCCCCCTGTTGAGCAACATTCTTCTCTCTCTAGCTTCTTTTTTTTTTAAATTTTTTATTAGTGAATCACCGTGAGGTACAGTTACAGACTTACAAACTTTCGTGTTTGCATTTCGGTCATACAGTGGTCGAGTGCCCATCCCTCCACCAGTGCCCATTTTCCACCACCAATGGTCCCAGCATCCCTCCCACCATCCCACCCCATCCTCCCCCACCCACCCCGC
Organism: Sorex araneus; assembly: GCF_027595985.1. NCBI lineage: Eukaryota > Metazoa > Chordata > Mammalia > Eulipotyphla > Soricidae > Sorex > Sorex araneus. Next base: position 57,893,462 of record NC_073306.1, on the reverse strand, counting down.
CTCTATGGCAAGGCATTCCCTTTTGCGCTCTCTCTCTCTCTCTCTCTCTCTCTCTCTCTCTCTCTCTCTCTCTCTCTCTCTCTCTCTCTCTCTCTCTCTCTCTCTCTCTCTCTCTCTCTCTCTCTCTCCTTTTGGTGTTGTGGTTTGCAGTAGAAGTATTAAGTGGCCATCATGCTTCTTGACAGTGTGAGTCAAGCTCATAACCAAGCTAGAAGGAATAATCTTTGAAACTTACATTTCAAAAAACAGTCCATTGGTGGTGGAGAATGGGCACTGGTGGAGGGATGGGGATGGGCACTGGACCATCGTGTGACTGAAATGCGAGCACAAAAGTTTGTAAGTCGGTAACTGTACCTCACGGTGATTCACTAATAAAAAATTTAAAAAAACAAACAAACCCCAAAAACACAATCAGTTCTTAGGAGAAGTCAGAAAACACAGTGAAAGATGAGGATTTGGGTAAGGGCTGGGAAAGAAAGAAACCTTTGTTCCGGGAGGAGAGAGCATCTACACTAAATGCAGGGAGAACGCAGGCGCACGTGGACATATTTAGGCCCCACGGAATGATTCAGAGGAAACTTGAGAAGAAATGTCTAGGGAGGTAGACAAGGTTGATATGTTTTGGAAGAAAGAGCAAAACCAAGAGACAAGAATGACACCTCCCCCTTGAAATTAGCGCCAACGCGGATCCCTGTTCAATGAGGCCAGAGTGCCGATAGCAGCAAGATTCTGAAAGCCCTGCAGAAAACAAGAGTTGGTGACAGAGGATGAGGTCACCCCAAACCAGATAAACTAGGAGACTGTCTGTTGATTGAAAAAGGCTTTTTTCCAAAGGTGGGGCTCATGTCAATTCCCTGCTGACAGAAACTCGGGATCACCGAGGCGTTCTAGAATTGGCTGTGCAACAGGGAAGTTTCCAGAAGGCCGCACGGTTGCTAGAAGTACAGAAAGAGCCACCAACGGTCAAAGGTCTAAAGGAACAAGGTGTCAGCTAAGGACACACCCCAGGCCAGCACCCCTCTGCCACAGCCACGCCTGACCTCATTCCTGGGCCTCCATCCCCTGGAGCAGAGGTGGGGAATGGCAGGGCCCTGGTGCATGATGGGACAGACACGTGCGCATAAAACTCCCCGCAGCCCAGCTGCCTGAATTATATAGCCGGTGAATGATGTTATAAATATCTAAACAGCCCTTGGTAGAAAAAGTTTCCCCACTCCTGCCCTAGAGCTTAGATTCTCCAACTGAGGTATGTGATACTACAAGGGGATCTCATAACTAAATGAGGGTGGCAGGGAGGATTGTTCTTAAAAAAAAAAAAAAAAAAAAAGAGGGCTGGAGCGATAGCACAGTGGGTAGGGCGTTTTGTGGAGAGCCTCCATGGAACCGTGCTTCGTGAACACCTGTTTCTTGTTGGTTGCACCGTGCTTCGTGAACAACACCTGATGGGGAATCAGGATGTCTTGTCACGCTCACAAGTTATGGCTGGTTTATCAGCTGCAGACACTTGAGGGCAAACAGGCAGGGAGAAGTATATAAGGGGGGAAGTCACCTGGCTGGTCGGTTCTCCCTCATGCGTCCCCTTTTCCTCCTTACTCCACGTCCCCTTTCCTGATTTTTTCTCTAACGCATGAGAAAGTTCCTGAATAAATCGCAGCCAAAAGAATCTCCGAGTTGCGTGTTTCTTCGCTGGACGAAGCGGCGCGCGACAGCGTTTGCCTTGCACTCGGCCAACCCGGGTTCAATTCCCAGCATCCCATATGGTCCCCTGAGCACCGCCAGGGGTAATTCCTGAGTGCATAGCCAGGAGGGACTCCTGTGCATAGACAGGTGTGACCCCCCCCAAAAAAAAAAGGTTTCTGAATCACCAGAGATTAATTCAAAATCAACTGCATCATAAATTCCAGGTATTTCTGGCCAGACTAATTTATGTTGCATTTCCCAGGATTGCAAGTAAAAATGCTAAAGAAGCCCTGTTTAGATCAACTGTTTCTTTATGTGAAATTACAACTAACTAAACCAGATTGTTGAGTAAGTGGTTCCCTTGGGTAGGGAGGGGCGTGGGTGGGCCATACCCAGTGGTGCTCAGGAGACCTGATATGGTGCTGGAGACTCAGACAAGGGGTCAATGGGATGCAAGGCAAATGCCTTAACCCCTCTGCTATTTTTCCAACCCTGAGCAAGTTATTTTTGGCTCAGGAGAAATAGAATTAAGGCCTTGGGCCCCTTCCCCTGAAATGCATATGAGCTCAGATGCACCTAAATTTCCTCCCTATCATAGCAAATCACACCCTCCCTGAGATCCAGTTCATGAACAATAGTTCCCAAACTCACTCATGATAGATAGATAGATAGATAGATAAATAGATAGATAGATAGATAGATAGATAGATAGATAGATAGATAGATGATAGATCATGGATAGTAGATAGGCAGGTAGATATTAGGTATCATGCCAGACACTGCCCTAAGCACCAGAGTTATATCAAGGGACAAACAAGGAGCCTGGTTTTATGCAGTCAACCTTCCAGGTTATGGTCCAGCTCTCAGAGGATAAGAAAGGTTTAGATGGGGCTAGAGAGAGAGTACAGGGGATAAGTCACTTGCCTTGTATCCCACTAACCCTGGGTTCAATCCACATATGGTCCCCCAAGCACTGTCAGGGTGATTCCTAAGTTCCTAAGCACAGAGCTAAGAATAGTCCCTGAATACCACTGGGTATGATCCCAAAACCCAAAAATAAAACTATTTTTAGAAAAGATGAAAAAGAGGGGCAGAGGTTGTGATTCGCTGTAATAGAGAGAAAATTCCCCACCCCTCCAGCTGGTACCTTTTACTCTCTCAGCAATGTAGGAATCCGAGTTCATACATTTGAATCTTATCTCCCATCCCTTCACAAAGATTTTATCCCTGGGGTTCCTTGGGATGAGTCTTAAATGTGGTCCCATGTCAGAATCACAAATTTCCAGCCCACAATTCCAATTTTTCTTTTTTCTTCTGGCTTTTGGGTCGTACCTGGTCACAGAATTCCTCTTTTTGTGCTCAGGATTACTCTTGGTGTTGCTTGGTGGGCCCTGTGTAGTACTGGGGATCTAACTGGAGTTATCCATGTGCATGGCAAATGCCTTAATGTCGATGTTATTCCTCTGGAGGGGTGGAGAATAATGTTCAGCAGAATCTTCTAACGGATGTGAATACTCTAGGACCCAGCAACTCTGCCCTAGTATATACCACAGAGACATGCTGGCATGTGCTTACCACAGAGATGCAGTGGTTCATAATATCCCTGGTGGTCATATCTCTGCGTGCCCCTTTCCCTTGAGTGTGGGTGGAACCCACACCTTACTTCCAACCAACAGAATGCTGCAGGAGGAAAGGGGGCAGGCAGGATATCCTCTCCGTGGTCGTGTTCCTTAAGCTGTAACTTCCATCTCTCTGGGTGAGTCTCAGTTGACTCCCCTTGGTTTGGATGGATCCAGGTGGAGAGACCCACGAAACTGACAAATTTCTGAGGCCTCAGTAGAACCTCCCACAAGGAACTCTTTCCAGTAGTTACCTAGACTTGAAACTGGCTCCTCCCCCACTTGGCTCTCAAAGGGAAGTCCAACCCTGTCACCCCTTTGATTGTAGCCACTGAGAGACCCCGGAATCACTCACCAAACTGTGAGGAACCCAGATGGAAGATGATACAGCCACAGTGATAGAAGAGAACACAACTTAATCAATATAGTCACATGTCACAAGCATAATGCTGGATGGAAAGAAACTAGGCACCAAATGGAACATTGACTCAGTTGATATGACGCTCCAAAGCAAGCAGAGCTAATCTATGACGTTGGGAGTCAGGGAAATGGGTGCTAGGGTAATGACCAGGAGGGAAGCTTCTTGGGGAGTTGCCAAGGGTCTGCTTGTTGTTCCAGGTTCTGGTGAGATAGGTACATAGACTGTAGCACTGTAGCACTATTGTCCCATTGTTCATCAACTTGCTCGAGCAGGCACCAGTAACATCTCCATTGTGAGACTTGTTACTGGTTTTGGCATATTGAACATGCCACAGGTAGCTTGCCAGGCTCTGCCGTGTGGGCAGGATACTCTCGGTAGCTTACCGGGCTCTCCAAGAGGGATGGAGGAATTGAACCCAGCTCGGCTGCGTGCAAGGCAAAAGACCTACCCTCTGTGCTATGGCTCCACCCTGAGATAGGTACATAACTTAGTAAAAATTCTCAAGCGTATATTTACCATCTGTATACTCTTTTCCATGGGTCTATAATTTTATTTTATTTTATTTTTTTGCTTTTTGGGTCACACCTGGCGATGCACAGGGGTTACTCCTGGCTCTGCACTCAGGAATCACCCCTGGCCGTGCTCAGGGGACCATATGGGACGCTGGGATTTGAACCCGGGTTGGCTGTGTGCAAGGCAAACGCCCTACCCACTGTGCTATCGCTCCAGCCCTTATTTTTTATTTTTAATGTTTTTAAAAATACACAACACTCTAAGGGCTGGAGAAATAGTAGATCGGGCAGGAGGCATGCCTCGCAAGTCAGGAGTAGCACTCAAATAAGCAAACAAATGAATATGCAACATTCTGGCATCCAGATTTGAATCCTGAGCCCATCACATACGGGGTTTCTTCATGGGAAAGTTACTTGACTTTTTGTGTCCTCTTCTGTACGGTGGGTTGGACTGAAAATGAAACTGTGACTGGCACGACGGCTGGTACTAACAAGCCTTGATAAGAACTAGTTGATTTGTTCTCCACGTGCATAAAGGTTCATTGTTTTAGGTGGGAGGGACAAGAGGTAGTCGAGGTTTGTTTGCCCAGATGCCTGAAGTGGACTTTATGGAGTTGTCTGGCAGGTACAACCCCACAGACACCTGCTGTGCCCTGAGGAAGCCCCAGCTTGGGGTATCCAGGGAGGGAGGGGCGGGGGCTCACCCGTCTCTATCCACACCACCAAGGTCCCTGGGCAATGGGGAGAGAGAGAGAGAGGAAATGGGCCGATCACAGGTCACGTGTGCCCTGCGCTGGGATGCGAAGCCAAGTTCTCTCCCAGGAGTGTGTGACCTGGATTGAGGCCGGGTTATCCTCCCATTTCATCAGAGGAAAAACAAACAGACAATAATCACTACAAACACTCAGAGACTGATTCTGCTCTGCCAAGGCCCAGTTTAGCTCTTCACACCTATTAGCCCATTTAATCCTTAGACGGTGCTGTTATTGTCTCGATTTCACAGGCGAGAAAAGAGAGGCTCAAAAATAATCTTTTTAAAGACTCATCCAAGGTAGGATCAGCACATTTCATCTGTGGGTTTCAAGCGTGCAGAGACTGGATCCCGTGGCAAAGCTCAAGGAGGAAGGGGACTTGGCTGTCAAGTCTAATTTGCAACAGAAATGAATGTCCCGAAACATTAGTAAAAGAAAGATAGCTGGGTGTGTCTTCATTTTCTGCTGGGGAAGGGTGGGGGCATAGCTGTAGAATGACCAGTTGTTCTCTCTGTGGTTTGAATTTCTTTTTGAGCTGTCTTCCCCGTCTCTCTCTCTCTCTCTCTCTCTCTCTCTCTCTCTCTCTCTCTCTCTCTCTCTCTCTCTCTCTCTCTCCTCTCTCCTCTCTCTCTCTCTCTTCTCTCTCCCTTGCTCTTCTCTTCCTTGCCCTTCTCTTTCTCTCTCTTCTACCTCTCTCCCTCTGCTTTCACTCTCTCTCTCCCCAGCACCACACACACATGCCCCAGGCTTTTGTTTATTTGGGGGAGGAGGGAGGGTCACACCTGGAAGTGCTCAGGACTTACTCCTGGCTCTGCACTCAAGTCTCGTTCCTGGCAGTGCTCAGGGAACCATATGAGGTGCCAGGGATTGGCCTGAGCTGGCCACGTGCAAGGGAAGTACCTTCCCACTGTACTGTTAAGTCCCCTATTTTAATTTTTTGAGGCTACTCCATCCTCTTTTCCATGGTGGCACCAGCCAACTATCTCATCAGTCGGGGGCCCCTCTTCTTACATCCTTATCCACACAAGTCTCGTCCTGAAACTAGTCAGGCTAACAGGAATGAGGCAACACTACCAGGGGGTTCGGGTTTTCATTTCTCCATGATTAGCGGTGTTGAGCAGTGTTCCGTGTACTTCTGAGACATGCTGAGACCTTGTTTGGAAAAATTTTCATGCAGGTCTTGTAGCCATTTGATTTGCTGTTAAGCTGTGGGAGTTCTTTCTATATTTCGAATACCAACCACCCTGGAGACGAATGGTTTGCAAATACTTTTTAAAAAGGCAACGGTGCACCTGGCAGTGCTCAGGGGCTATTCCTGGCTCTGTGCTCAAGTGACTCCTGGTGGAGCTCAGGGGATCATGTGCTGCTGGGATTTGAACCAGGGTCACTCACAGCCAGTACAGCTGCCTTCCCTCTTTTACTAGCTCTCTGGTGCAGAAAATACTCTTTTTGTTGGTTTTTTGTTTGTGTGTGTGTTTGTTTGTTTGTTTGTTTTTGGCCATCCCTGTCAGGTCTTAGGGTCTACTTCCAATCTGGTGCTTGAATAATTCCTCACAATGCTGGGAGACCATGCGGTGCCATGGATCAACTTCAGGGTTCCCACATGCAAAGCTTGTGCTCCAGCCCTTTGAGCCATCTCCCAGGGCCTAAAAATGCTTCTTCTTCTTCTCTCTCTTTTTTTTTTTTTTTTGCTTTTTGGGTCACACCCAGCGATGCACAGGGGTTGCTCCTGGCTCTGTGCTCAGGAATTACTCCTGGCGGTGCTCGGGGGACCATATGGGATGCTGGGATTCGAACCCGGGTCAGCCACGTGCAAGGCAAATGCCCTATCCGCTGTGCTATCGCTTCAGTCCCCTAAAAATGCTTCTTGAGGAACATTTTTATTGATGAGTTGTGCTGCCTCCACTAAGCCCCAAGTTGTCCCCTCAGCAAACACGCTGTCTCTCTTTCTTGCTCTCAATCTTGCTTGAGTCTCATCCCCAGGAGGCAGAGAAGCTTCTTTCCTGCCTCTCTCAGAGGTGGGCGGGGCCCGAGATCAGTGGCAGCAGGAAATTGGGAAGACAGGCAGGCAGAGGTCAGGGATCAGGGGGTGGAGACTCTCCCTGTCAAAGACAGCTCAGGGAAGGTGGCTGGGACAGAGCAGTCCTTAGGCAGAGGTCCCACAGAAAGACTGCTGAGGGTCTTTCAGGCCAGCCTGCTGGATCCACTCGCCTTCAGTCCTCTTTTCCTCAGGTGGGGCTGCTGGGCCTTTGGAAAGCATCTACATCCACCACTATACCACCAACACACACTTTGGGAGTCTTTGAGCCAAGGGCCCCATTCTTAGTAGGTGAGGGAAGGTCGGTATCTTGTGGGCTGTGACAGCTGTCACCCGTAGTCCTGGAAAAATACTGGCTCTGTCAAACTCATCTAGATTTAAATACCATCTCATCTTGCTGTGCCATCTCGGACACATTCTTCTGTGCACCTGAGCCTCATGTTCCTGCAGGAATGAGCAAGTTAATAGAAATAATGACCATCGCTGATGTGTGAGGAGGGTTTCTCTGCAGTGGTTCTCGTACAACCCTAGCACCCCGGGCTAGCATGTAGGTTAAATTGGGATGAACCTCCCTCCATGAAGGGCTGAGAGACTAACAAGTAGGAAGCACCCAGCTACCATCTCGCCCCAGACTGTTAGGGAAGCAAGAAATTGTAGGTTCTGAACCCAGGCCCCCAGACACCCTCACTTGCACATTAACACAGCACCCTGAGGTCTTGGCAACCTGGTAGAGTGCCATAAAACAGTTTGATCGCAGCTAACAGGGGGTCCAAGCAATCAAGGAACATTAATTTTTACTGGGGGGTGGTGGTTGTGGTGCGTTTAATACACCATCTTCACTCATTGCAAGGAAGGGGGGTGAGGTGGCTATAGGAGACAATTTCACAAAGCATGGAGTGCCTGGAGTGTCCTTATTTTGTGTGTTTGAAATGAAATGGGTTATGGGAAATCACGGTATGAAAATATCATGCAGCCTTGACACCCAAGGACAGTAGATACAAGGGCCAGGGGGATTGCCCCATAGCTGAAAGCCTGCTTCATGAGCGGAGGGGAGAAGGCAGATGGAATAGAGAAGGGATCACTAAGAAAATGATGGCTGGAGGAACCAGTTGGAATGGGAGATGAATGCTGAAAGTAGATAATGGACCAAACATGATGACCTCTCAGTGTCTGTGTTGCAAGCCATAATGCCCAAAAGTAGAGAGACAGTAGGGGGAATATTGTCTGCCATAGAGGCAGGGGGAGGGTGGGAAAGGAGGGGTATACCCGGGATATTGGTGGTGGGGAATGTACACGGTGGAGGGATGAGTGTGTGATCATTGTGAGATTGTAACCCAAACATGAAAGCTTGTAACTATCTCACGGTGATTCAATAAAATTTTAAAAATTTAAAGAAAAGAAAAGAAGAGAAAAGAAGAGAAAAGAAAAGAAAAGAAAAGAAAAGAAAAGAAAAGAAAAGAAAAGAAAAGAAAAGAAAAGAAAAGAAGAGATCATGCAGTCTTTGAGGGAGCTTGTCTTGGGAAGAGAGAAAGCTGAGATTTGGTGTCGCTGCCGCCAGGGGTGGGGTCTGTCTGCCCTCTCTGGACTGGAACCTCTTCCCTGAGTGGTGGATCAGGGCAGCGCCCACCAGGGGAAGGAGTCTTCCAGTTCCTGTCCCAGCAAGCCTTCTTCCTGACCTGTCTGGCCTTGAGCAGGCATGTCCTGAGCTCATGTTGATGACAATAATTGGATATGAAATAAGCATGGAGGCAGGCTGGGGGCTGCTCAAACTCCTTATAGCGCCCGCTGCCTGATCAGCTAGGGAGAGATGTCCCAGGTTCAGCTCAGCAGCCCAAGAAGTAGGAGGCAAGACGTGTGTGTGTGTGTGTGTGTGTGTGTGTGTGTGTGTGTGTGTGTATCTGTGTGAGGGAGCTGGGGGAGGTGCTAGGGCCATCCCCTGCTCATTCATTCATTCATTCATTCATTCATTCAGGTGCTGTTCTAGGAATAAGTGCTAAGCCAGAGAATAGCAAACTCCCCACCCCCAAATCCCCAGTTTTCTTGAGCTCACATTCAGGTATGTGGAGGTAGAGGGAGGAGAGCAAGATAGACAACGAGGAGATAAATCAACGATATATTGAATAATGAAGAGTGATGACTAAAAGAAGAATAAAGTGTTGAGGCTTCAATTTTATTTCAGTTTTCTGGTGGATTTTCAAACGTGTCCTGTTTGCTCACTGTTTTCCTTTTCCTTGTTGTTAATCCAAGGCAACTGTGATTTTACAATCCTGTTAGTGATAGGGTTTCCCCTTCCACCCTTGTCCCCAGATCCCCCTCACAAACACCCCCCACCCGCCGCGCCGAGTCTCACTCCCACAATGAGTTCTGCTCCATAGAACAGTTCTTAGGTTCTGGGCTGGTTGGTTGGTTTGAAGCAATTTTAGGTAAGGGTGATACTTCGGTGGAAATCTAAAGGAGGTGAAGGAAATCCCAGGGAGAAATGTCTTCTGCAGAGAAGAAGCAGTGAGTGCAAAGGGCCTGAGGCAGAAATGAGCAGAGGGGGTAGAGCGGGACCAGGAGGGTCTCGGCGAGGACCAGCACCCGCGCCCGCCGCCCCGCGCCTAGGCCACGCCCCTCCCGTGCGGGCCCGCGCGACGGCGTTGCCATGGCGACGCGCGTACACAGGCCGGTCGGGGGTGCGGGGTGCGGGCGCCGGCTGGACACTCCGCGGGAGCGCGGCCCGGCGGCCTCGCCCGGGGAGCGGGCCCGGCCCCTCCAGAGCCCGCCGGCCTCTGGGCAGGGACCACGCCGCGGACTTCCTCCTCCGCCCGGGTGAGCGCGGTCCGCGAGGGCTGCCGGGGGAGTGTGTGGGGGGGGGGGGCGGGGGGGGCGGCTCCCTGGGAACCAGGTAGGACTGAGCGGGCCCTGCGGGGTCGGGAGCTGGGAGCTCGGATGTTCCGGTGAGTCGGAACCCGTCCAGGATCCGGGAGCACCCGAGGGCAGGTGCCCGAGCCACTGCACGGGCGCCTGCGCCTCACCCCTGCCCCTGGAACCTCAGTCCCCTCCTAGGCCACCAAGGGTTTCTCCGGGACTCCCCTGTATATAGACAACATCACACACACACACACACACACACACACACTCACATACACACTCAGTCCCCTCCTAGGCCACCAAGGGTTTCTCCGGGACTCCCCTGTATACAGACAACATCACACACACACACACACACACACACACACACATACTCACATACACACTCAGTCCCCTCCTAGGCCACCAAGGGTTTCTCCGGGACTCCCCTGTATACAGACTACATCACACACACACACACACACACACACACACACACACACACATACTCACATACACACTCAGTCCCCTCCTAGGCCACCAAGGGTTTCTCTGGGACTCCCCTGTATACAGACAACAACATCACACACACACACACACACACACACACACACCCCTACCCCTTTCTTGAGGAATTTCTACCTACAGATCTATGGCCACTGAAGACAACCCTTAAATGGAAATTTGCTTTGCTTCTATACTCCTGTTCAGTTGTGATCAAACTGAAGTGATGCATATATAGACAACATCCTGCAGTGCCCAGTGTCCCCACTCACAACATACACATGCACACGCGCGCACACACACCCCTTCACACACACACACACACACACACACACACACACACCTACCCCTTCCTTGAGGAATTTCTGCCTACAGATCTCTGGCCACTGAAGACATAAGCCTCAAAAGGAAATTTGCTTCTCTGCTCCTGATCAGTTCTCATCCATCTGTAGTGATGGAAGTGGGTACAAGTGATTAGGGCTCTTTTACTCTGTCAACAGCTGGGTCCTAAGGCACTGGAGTCAGAAGACAAATTAGACTTTAGCACATTCAAATGGCCTAGTGGTTTCAGGTAGTGTCAGGTAGGGGGAGCAATGACACCTGACAAAAGATGAAGAAATGTAGTCCAAACTATAGCACTGTCCTCTCATTGTTCATCGACTTGCTCAAGCGAGCACCAGTAACGTCTCCATTGTGAGACTTGTTGTTACTGTTTTTGGCATATTGAATACACCATGGGTAGCTTGCCAGGCTCTGCCATGCAGGCAGGATACTCTCAGTAGCTTGCCAGTTTCTCCAAGAGGGACGGAGGAATCGAACCTGGGTCAGCCACGGGCAAGGCAAACGCCCTACCTGCTGTGCTATCGCTCCAGCTCCAAGTAGTCCACACAGTCCAAACAAGAGAGCTAAAGAAATAGAATATAAGTGGCCTTTTTTTTTTTAATCATCTAGGAAAGCTACTCAAGGGGAAATGAAGAGAATTTATGTCAAGGATTACCGGCCCTCTGGTTGCCTCTTATTTTGCGTCTCTGTTCTTGCAGCAAGCATATATTGAGTGTCTGCTTTATGTCAGGTGCTGCTCTGGGTGCTGGACAGGGGTTACTGAGCAAAACTGAGGTGGCTGAGGTTTCAGCCTGCCTTCGAGGTGACAGACAAGTCAGCCTGTTCCGAATTAATAAATAATTCGGAGAACAATAGAAAACACAGAGTCTCCTGAGCCAGAGACAGAAACTGTCACACAGCGGATGCTGCAGACCTCAAGATTTTACACTGGTATCACTTCCCCTTGCACCACAAGACCTAGTGGTGGGGGAGGGGGTGCAGAAGAGCTGGATTTGGTGCCATGTTCATGTTCCAGACCGACAAAACAACACAAGCTTCAAGCTTAGGAAACCCCTGTCTCTGAAAGCTCTGCCCGAGGGAAATATCATAAACAAACCTGCCCTCCTGGACGGGACCCTACCTCTGGCCTCCAGGTTGTTGGTAGGCAAATATCCCTGGAAATGTGGTCCGGGATAAAAATATGCCCCTGCCTTTACTCCAACAACAGGGACAAACACAAAAAGCCCTAAATAATTATATTAAAGAAAATCAATAAAGTCATAAAGACACAGTCTGGCCTGCCGGGACGTGTAGCTCAGCTGGGAAGAAAACAAACAGCAAAGGAACAAGATGTCTAAGCAGCGTGTGCAAGGACGGAGAGGGAAGAGCACTTCTTCAGCAGGAGTGAGGCAGGAGTAGTTGGTGGGAAGTGGGGTGGGGGGAAGGGGGAGGGGGGTCTGATCAGAGGAAAGGCCTTGGGAACACTGGGGGAAGAGCATCAGACATGTGCATCGTCCAAGTTGCTTATTTATTCATCTAAATGGAATCACCATGAGATACATAGTTACAAAGTTGTTCATGATTGGGTTTCAGTCATATAATGTTCCAAAGCCTGTTGCTTTACCCAGTGTATATTTCCCAGCAACAACAGGCCAGTTCCCCAACCCCCATCCCACCTGTCTCTTCCTCCTCCTCCTTCTCCTTCTTCCTCTTCTTCCCTTCCTCTTCCTCCTCCTCCTCCTCCTCCTCTTCCTCCTCCTCCTCCTCCTCCCTTTACCTACTTTTAATGCTCTGTTTATATCCAAAAAGATCATCTCAATCTATTATTGTCATAATAATCCTTTGTCTATCCTAGCTGTCCTTCACCCCCACCCCCTACCCACCCCCCAGACACTCTTGTGGCAAGCTTTCAACCATTTACCAGTCCTTCTGGCACCTGTTTTACCTGGCCTTGGATATTAGCCTCATTATATATATATATATATATACATACATATATATATACATATATGTGTGTGTGTGTGTATATATAGAGAGAGCGATAGCACAGTGGGTAGGGTGTTTGTCTTGCACGTGGTTGACCCGGGTTCGATTCCTCTGTCCCTCTCAGAGAGCCAGGCAAGCTACCAAGAGTATCCCACCCGCACGGCAGAGCCTGGCAAGCTACCTGTGGCATATTCGATATGCCAAAGACAGTAACAACAAGTCTCACAATGGAGACGTTACTGGTGCCCACTCAAGCAAATTGATGAACAATAGGATGACAGTGACAGTGATATATATTCCACAAATGAATTCAGTCATTCTATATTTGTCCCTCTCCTTTTGACTCAGTTTACTCCCCATGATACTTTCCAACTCCGTCCATTTATAAGCAAATTTCATAACTTCATTTTCCCTAACAGCTGCTTAGTTTTCCATTCTGTTGATATGCCATAGTTTCTTTATCCAGTCATCTGTTCTCGGGCACTTGATCATCCATGTTTTGAGTGTGAATCTGATGTAATTTTCTGTGCTTTTCCTACAGAAGAGATAGCCCTGCCCATTGTACATTTTAGATGAATTCGACTTAAACATGTGGCTTGACAACACAGTCCTTCCCACTGAAAAGTGAAGTGATTTGATTTCCAGAGAGCATGCTTCTTTTGGAAAGAGAAATGCCTTCCCCTGATACTGGTGGCAGAGAAACTTAACATTTAAGTGTATTTCTCACAATCTGTTGATATTAAAACTCTGTGTGAGGCAGCACGAGCCTCAGCATTCAAAGAGAATGAACAGCTCACCATGTCTGTATTCCTCTCATTCCCAGGGAGGATTGTCCCTCCCTTTCAGAGGATGGGGCTTCTGGTTTCAAGAGTTTCTGTCTTTGCATGTCCAAAGTCTCCATCATTGGGGCTGGAGTGATAGCACAGCGGGTAGGGCGTTTGCCTTGCACACGGCCGACCCGGGTTCGATTCCCAGCATCCCATATGGCCCCCCAGCACCGCCAGGAGTAATTCCTGAGTGCAGAGCCAAGAATAACCCTGGGCATCTCTGGGTGTGACCCAAAAAGCAAAAAAAAAAAAAAACCCAAAAAACAAACAAACAAAAAACAAAGTCTCCATCATTGGTGCCTCCTCCCGCACCCCCATACCTAACCTTCTCTCCTCTCTCTCTCTCTCTCTCTCTCTCTCTCTCTCTCTCTCTCTCTCTCTCTCTCTCTCTCTCTGCTCCACTCTCCCCCACCCAGCAGCAACAGAGGGATGAGGGAGAGCTGCCACAGGAATGTATAGTAATTATCAGCAAAGGGGCAGCATTTCCCCCTCCCCACACCCCCGCCACTCAAGGGCCTAAACCTGTCCTGGTTTCCGTTTCCCATCTGTAAAGGGGGCCTATTCTGCACTTTCCCCTTCAGGGTGGTTTTGAGAACAAGGAGAAGCAGAATGAGAAGGGAAAGGGTACCAGGCCCTTAGCAGGGGCCAGTCAGTAATGATGCTGGAGATGTTGATGAAGAGCAACTTCAGGAAGAGACTTTGGCCCTTTGTGATCCTAACTACAGGAGGGATTTTCTGTTTGTTTGTTGTTGTGGGGGCTATACCCAGCGATGCTCAGGAGTTCCTCCTGGCTCTGAACTCTGTAATTATTCCTGGTGGTTCTTGGGAGACCATCTGGGGTGCTGTGCATCAGGCCTGGGTTGGCTGCGTGCAAGGGAAGCACCTTACCCACTGTTCTGTCTCTGGCCCCACGTGAGGATTATTTTTATTCATAGTTCCACAGTTTCGTAGTTCAGTCCCCTTTCAGCAGCTACAAAGAAGAGAAGTACTTTTCTGTGTAGAGGTTGAATCAAGTTGAAAGCATTTCAACTCAGAATTCAGGCAACGTATGGATGGCCGTGAATATTTTGGAATGTATTGAAGTCACTAAAAATTTTTATTTATTAATTTTTCTTTGCAGTGTTTGGGATTGAACTCAGATCTTAATACATGCAAGGTATGTGCTTGGTCACTGAGCCTGAAACTTTTCTGCGAATAAAAAAGAAGTATATACAGGGTCAGAGCAATGGAACAATGGGCAAGATACTTGCCTTGCATGTGTCCAACCTGGGTCTGAGTCCCAGTGCCATAGATGGTCCCCAGAGCCCCTCCAGGAGTGATCCCTGAGCATGGAGCCAGGAGTAAGCCCTGAGCACAGCCAGGTATGGCCAAGAATAAAAGCATATAAGGGGATAGAGAATAGGGAGACGTTACGGGGGTTAACGCATGGGCTTTGCTTGCAGTCAGCCCTGATTCAGTCCCTGGCACTACATGGTGCCCTGAGTATTTCTGGGTGCAGTCCCGGGGGTCCCCAAGCACCATACTGTAATCCTGACAAGCTTCGGTAACCCTGACGCCACAGACACTGAGTGAGCTGCCTTCCTTGGGCCTTGCATTGAACCAACAGCACTGTTGGCCAAGAATCACCAGTGGGACCCCTGGGTCTCCTGAGCACTGCGTGGGTGCCTCTTTCGCCAAAAAAAAAAAAAACAGCATATAATCGGGATCTGTGTGATAGCTCAGGTGTTTGATGGCCAGCACTTAGAGTCCAGAGTTTGATCCCCACCACTGCGTGGTTTGCCCCCACTAGCACCACTGAGTGTGGCTCCAGAGGCCCCCCCACTCCACTGGAGAGGCCTAGGATTCCCAAGCTACCCCGGGAGAGGACTCAGCCTTAAAAAGAGAACAGAAAGAGAAATTCATCAGCCATTGAATGTGATAAAGCAAATACAGCAAAAATTTAGCTCAGAATCTAGTTGGTGGGTCTAAAGGAGTTCATATCCATGATTTAACTTTTCTACAGTTTTTTTTTAACTTTTTCATAGTAAAAAGTTAGGGGGAAATATGTGCACAGTCCTGAGCATGATGTGACCAAGATATAATCTGGATATCTTGCCTTTAGAAATTATTTTCTTATCTGACTACGGGAAGACGTGGTTTTGGGGAAAGTATGGAATGCCCACCTCCTCAGTGACCAGTTGTCAGCACTTTAAGAGGCTCTGTAGCTTACAGTCTTGCACACAGTCCCATCAGGCAAAGATTAAAAGCATTAGCTATTAAATTAAAGATGTGGTTAGCAGGTAACTTCACATATATCACTGCATTTCTCACAAAACCTATTGGGATACAGAGCATTAGAAACCCCTTTATACAGATGAGGAAACTGAGGCATAGTGCCACTAAGTAACTCATCCAAGATTCCAGAACTAGTAAGTAGTGGGATAAGAATTTTGATCATGAATACTTGATAGATCAAATTAACGAAAGCCATACAAAGTAAGGGGAAGTATACAGCAATTATCAGTGGAATTCTAATTTGTTGTTATACTAATTTGGGTAGTATTTGTTCTGTGAGTTACATGAAAAGTGTACCGTACTTGATTATCAGAACCAAGCACATTTAAGCGAGTTATTAACTTTAAAAAATCATCCTAAGGGGCTCGAGAGACAGTACAATGGGTAAGGCGCTTGTCTTGCATATGGCTGACCTGAGTTTAATTCCTGGCACCCCGAATGGTCCCCCCCAAGCCCACCAGGAGTCATTCCTGAGTACAGAGCCAGGAATAATCCCTGAGCAGTGCTGAGTATAACCCTAAAACCAAGCAAAAAATTGTAAAAATCAAATCAACTTTGGAGTATAGGGTTTACGGTGCTTGTCTTTCATCAGGAGGCCCTGGTCCCATTCCTGACACCAGTTATGGCTCCCTGAGCACCACCAGGAGTAAATTCCAAGTAACAATGAGTGTCACCCAAATACAGCCCAAAGTACAGAACTAGAATTGTGATCATTGGATGGGAGATGCATGCTGAAAGTAGATAATGGACCAAACATGATAACCTCTCAGTGTCTGTGGTGCAAGCCATAATGCCCAAAAGGAGAGAGAGAATATGGGGAATATTGTCTGCCATGGAGCAGGGGGAGGGTGGGAATGGGGGGTATACTGGGGATATTGGTGGTGGGGAATGTGCACTGGTGGAGGGATAGATGTTTGGTCATTGTGAGATTGTAACCCAAACATGAAAGCTTGTAACTATCTCGCAGTGATTCAATAAATTTTTTTTAAAAATAAAATAAAAAGGAATTGTTATCATTGTTAAGCCCCATCTACCACTCCTACCTCTACCGATACAGACATTATATGTGTTTCCTTAACTTGTTCAAAATATGTGACTAAATAATGAGAAGACTGCATTTGTTTCTAATCAAATTTTTCTGAAAACCTTATCCAGGGAAAGCAGAAAGTATGAAAGCCTATCTAAAGAGCGCAGAAGGCTTTTTTGTCCTGAATAAAAGTACTACAATTGGAAGGCACGCAAACTCAGACCTGGTCATAGAGGTAAGAAGATACCCTGCCAGTTCCCATCCTCCCCATCCCCGTCTCTGTTCAAGCACAACCTCTCTGCTTTCCTCGATGAGCCACTAGCTAACCAGATGCGGGAGGAGCTGAATTTCCCTGGTGTCCAGCGTGAAAATGAGGCCAATTCAGTGTGTGGCATGTCCACTGGCCTGGACTGCCCATGTCTAATGGGGATGGTTTAGAAAATGGGCATGGACCAGGTGACCTGACAGCCACCTGCTCCAGGCCTGGTAGCCAGGGTCACCTCAAGTGTCCAGAGTTCCATCCCCTTTCCAGAACTCTCTGGAGACTGTCATGGCCCCACACCAGCCGGCCCACCAGAGCCCTGCAAGTGGTGAATGGGGATAAACCCTGGGCTTAGCGTTCTTTCATTTCATGCTCTGAATCAGCTGTGGTTTGGTCCAGAGCCAACAAGTTGGAAGAAAGGAAAGAATCATAAAAAAAAGTGGCTTTGAGCCTTTTTTAAATATTGAAAAGGGCTGAAATACTGAAGCAGAGAGGGACAGTGGAATCTCTATCACTGTGAAAGACACTTCTGTCTCAGACCTCGCTTAGTAGACTATTTTTAACTTTTTATTTTGAAAAATTGTAGATTCAGAGGAAGTCCAAAACTAGTAGAAGGATCCCTGGTACCCCTTCACCCAGCTTCCTCCAAGCTTCCTTACTTATTACCTAATTATAATAACTATCACAGCCAGGGAAATCGACATTGGTACACAGTGTGTCTGTAGTTCTGTGACCTTTTATCCCACGCATAAATAGATTCAGATGCAGTCATCAAATACAGAATATTCCATCATCAAAGCTCTCCCATGGGATATGACTTTATCATCACAATAAGGACATCCCCAAGCTCTGACAACCACCAATCTGTTCTCCAGTCCTATAATTTTTAGCATTTTGAAAGTGCTCCATAAACAGAATCATAAATGTGTGACCTTTTGAAATTGGTTTCCTCCCCTTGGCATAATGCCCTTTTAATCCATTAAGGTTGTTGGATCATTTTTTTTTATTGCTGAGTAATAAATAGTTCGTGATGATATAAATATACCACTGTTCAGCATTCACATATTTCCAATTTGGGGCTATTAAAGATAAATCTATAAACATTTATATATGGATTTTTATGTGAACATTGGTTTTTATTTCTCTGGGGTAAATGCTCACGAATGCGGTTGCTTGATCATATTGTTAAGTATACATCTGACTATTGATCATATTGTTAAGTATATATCTGACTATAAAGTATCAGACTATTATCCCACGTGGCTACCATTTTATATTCCTGCAGCGTTGTATAAGCCATAGTTTTACTTGCATCCTCAATAGCAATCAAGTTTATCAGCTTTTTATTTTAGCTCTTTTGTAAGCTAAAACAAAATGTCTTATGATGAAGAGAGTAGGATATATCATCCTGGTCTTCATCTGCATTTTGGAGTGGCCACGGACTTGAACTCCTTTTTCTGTACTTTCTTGGTGTTTGCATATCTTCTTTGGTGAAATGTCAGTTGCTCTTTTTCAAATTGGATTCCCCTTTTTATGGTTGAGTTTTGAGAGTCCGTTAAAATATATTTTGATATGAGTTCTTTATCACTTAGATGGTTTACAAACAGCTTCTTCCAGTCTACTGCTTGCTTATTCATTCTCTTAACAGAATCAATCCTTCCTCAAAACAAACGTTTTAGATTTTGATGTGTAATCCAATTTGTTACTTTTTCACTCATATAAATGATGATTTTATTTTACCGGGGTGGAAGGGTGGGGTTGTTGGGCCTCAGCCACTGGTACTTAGGGCTTTCTCCTGGCTCCTTGCTTCAAGTTCATTCCTGGCAATACTCAACAGAACTGTGGTGTTGGGGATCAAACCAGGGATGGCCACATGCAAAGCAAGTGCCTAAAACCCTGTACTACTGGGTCCTGGGATCATGATTTTAGTGGAAGGGGTGTGTGTGTGTGTGTGTGTGTGTGTGTGTGTGTGTGTGTGTGTATATATATATATATATATATATATATATATATATATTATGTTAACAAGCCCTTGAGACTGAGAATTTTTCTCTTTTATTTTATATACTTAAAGCGTTGTAGTCTTGTTTGTGTTTGTCTTCGTTTGTGGGCTATCCCAGCAATCACAGGACTCTTTCTGTCATTGCTCAAGGGTCATTCCTCGTGGTGCTTAGGGGACAACGTGGTGCCAGGGAATGAGCCCAAGGCCCCACACATGCAAGGCAAGTGCTCCGCCACAGAGCCACATACCTCATCATGACATTTTGAATTTATTCTATATATGATAGGATATTTAGGTCGAGTCTCCCCCCTCCCCTACAACGGGTACCAGTTGCTCCAACATCATTTGTTGGAAAAACAAAAAATCCTTTTACTCCTTTAAACTGATATTTTTGCGTTTTAGTCAAACATTATTTGACCGGTTTTATGTAGAAGCTGTTTCTGAGTTCCCGGTTAGATTTCATTGTTCCATGTATCTAAATGTTGATTTGCCATTGCATGCAAGTCTTCAATTCTACTTTAAACTTTTTAACCTATTCTGGTCTTTTTGCCTTTACTTATAGACATTATTACAAACCTTTCTATATATACAAAATAACTTGCTGTAATTTTGATAGGAATTGTGTTTAAACCCACACATCCATATGAGAAGACCTGCTATCTTTACTATGCTGTCTTCCAATCTGTGGATATAGTATATATATAATCTCCCTTTATTTGGGTTGTCTTTGGTTTCTTTTTTTTTTTGAGTGTTTGTTTTAACATACAATATCTATGTATTGTATGTTAAATTGTGTTCCTTGATTTACAGATATATTTAAACATATTTGTTTTGAATAGTGGAAATCATGTTACATGTTAAAATTTCAGTGCCCATCTGTTTATTAATAGTGTATTGAAATACAGCTGATTTTATATGGTTACATCATTTTACACCCTTAACTGAAATTTCTAAAAGATTTTTTGTAGGTTTCTTGGAATTTTATACATAGACAATTATGTGAAATGCAAATAGGAACAAGTTTTCTTCTCCCTTTCTGGCTAGAATGCCCTTAATTTTGCTTTACTGCACTCAAGAGTCTCAGTATGCTGTTGAATAAGGCCTGTAAATATAAATATAATTGTTTATTCCTGACCTTAAGGGGAGAGACATTCAATCTCCTGCCAGTTATATAAATGATGTTGGGTCCAGGTGGTAGTCAGGGACTTAGCACTTTCTTACAGACAGCAGTGGCAAGATCTCTGTGGCATATTTGATATGCCCACATACAGTAACAATGATGGGTCTCATTCCCCTGATTCTGAAAGAGCCTCCAAAGCGGCACTGCTGGGGAGAACAAGTAAAGAGAGGCTGCCAAAATCTCAGGGCTAGGACAAATGGAGACGTTACTGGCACCCGCTCGAGCAAATCGATGATCAATGGGATGACAGTGATACAGTGATACAGGAAACACTGACTGGTTGGATTCCTGAGCACAGATCTGGAAATTCCCCCTGAGCTCCTCCAGGTGTACCCAGGCCATGATGTAAGCCAGAGTATTTTTGTAGATATTCTTATTAAGTTAAGAACATTCCTCATTATACCTCATTTTCTGAGATTGTTTTAATCATAAGCTAAACAGGCTTAAAAAATAACTTAGTGGACTGACATTAGAATCACAGAAAGTCAGAAAAATCCCAGAAAATCTCCCTACAAGACCACAGAAAGTCCGTTTAATGGACAAAGCAGGAAGTAGGGGATGAGGAGGGAAGAGTAACAATTTCTTATTTATTACAGTAAAGGGTAGCATTTTAGCTAGTTTTATTTCCTATAAATACATTCCAGCCTAATAACGAAGTTCCCTGTTTCTAACTCAACTATTACAACAGAAAACAAATCATTTTTAAAAGCACAGGCCATGGACAGGAGCAGCCCTGGGTTTCTTCAGGCTACTCTCCATCCGGATCACTTCAGCTTCTTCATTATTAGGAGCTCACTCCCCTGGTCTATAAATGACTCATGTCACAGAGCGTTTTGAGGGTGAAACAAGAACTTGTCTATAAAGTGCTTGGTTCTTGGTGCTAATGAAATAACGCTCTGATCATTATTATGGTCCCATAAAACGGGCAGATACCCGAGAGAGGACTCCGTGGACGGGAGATCTACGTAGAGGGTTGAGATGAGTCTCCACTGATACTTACAAACAGGTTGCAAAAGGAAACTAATGAGCACAATTATTATATGGACAGAAATTGAGTTCATTGCATAAAAGTAATTGACTGCTTACTTTCCCTCGGACTCAGTTTAAGAAGAAATTTGCCACCACCAGCAGCAATCACATTGATTTATGGAGGAGTCAGATGCACTTCCAGAGCATGAGCTTATACTGGCTCCAGAGAGAACAGATGATGCATGAATTGCCAAATGTTTTTTGAATAGATTTTTGATGGGTGCTTCTATCTTCTCTAGAGAAATCCTCTTCCCAGGCCTTAAATGGATTCGGGAGAGGAGATACACTTTTTTTTTTTTTTTGCTTTTAGGGTCACACCCAGCGATGCTCAGGGGTCATTCCTGGCTCTGCACTCAGGAATTACCCCTGGCTGTGCTCAGGGGACCATATGGGATGCTGGGAATTGAACCCGGGTCGGCCGCATGCAAGGCAAACTCCCCTACCCGGTGTGCTATCACTCCAGTCCCGAGGAGATACACTTTTAAAGAGGGTGTAGGAGCAGAGTCTGTTTTGAAAACTGGAAACCTGCAGACACATTAACATTTTCCGGTTTTATAGGGCCAGGTGAAGTAAGGATTCCCCCTCTGCTGACTTCACTGGGGCTTTCTGGTTAGGAAAACCATCCGTGATCCGCTTTCAGCCTCCCTAAGTCATAATTCAACAGTCAACTTATAGTTGGTTATTTGTGCCACTATAAGCCACTCAACTAAAGTTGAGAAACTATATTAATAAAAAAGCACCTCTAAAGTTACCCAGTGGTTACATCCAGAAAATACAAAAGATTGTTTTTATTTGCCTGGATAAACCCTAAAGATGAGGGACTCACACATCTAAAAGTTTAGACACATGTGCCAGCCGGGCATATTGTTTTGATTGTTTATGTCAAAACCTTGACATTGTTTGTTTTTGATAATGGAAGATAACTGCATGCTTCTTGGTTTTTATTTAATTTGACAAGAACAAAATATAAGGAAGAAAATAAAAGCGATCTGGATCTTTCCGCTCAGGGAAAATCGGGATGGATACTTGCAGGGTGCTGCCCTCTGGGATTTCCCCCCCTATCTCCTATATTCTGGTTCACTGAGGACAGTAGGAAGTCAGGTGTAGCTAGCTCTGGCTCTTCTGCCCATTCACTCTGCTAATATTTGCCTGGAGCCCCTAGCACAGAAGCAAGTCTGAGGAATTCACGATGGCAGGATTGAAGAATATGGTCGCTGAAATCAGGAAGAGGCAGAGAGAGAGAGAGAGAGAGAGAGAGAGAGAGAGAGAGAGAGAGGAGAGAGAGGAAAGAAAGAGAGGAGAGAGAGAGAGAGAGAGAGAGAGAGAGAGAGAGAATAAGGCAAAGAATCCAACCAAGGTATGTGGATTCCCATGCCAATGTTGAAACTCTAGAGAAAAAGACTATGGAGGACAAGGGACACTTAACACAAAGGGATGGGAACAGCATGTGAGAAGGTCCTGGGGGTAGAACAGGGTATCATAAGCCAAAGCATCTGAAAAAGCCATTGTGTTGGAAGCAGACAGGGAGGAGACTAAGAAGCAAGTAAGACTCTTTCATACCACCATAGGATTTTTATCCTTTTTTTTTTGGAGGGGGGCGTGAAGTGGTGGTAAGAGGGTTCCCAAGTGATATGCAGAAGACTTAGGGCCCCTCCCTTTGTTTCTTGACTGACTGGGCATCTATCCAATGACAGGGCCCAAGTATACACTGCTGCTTAGATGTTTGAGTGCCGGGGATTAGCCAGGTTGCCCAGATAATGCTGTGGGGTCCAGAGCTAGTCAGCAGTGCTCAGAGGACCATGTGGTACCACGGATGGAATCAAGTCGGCTGCATGCAGGGCATACCCCTTAACCCTTATACTGTCTCTCAAGCCCAAGGATTTTGATCTTTATCTTTGGAGTAACAGGAAGAAAGCACCAACAGATTTTAAGCAAGGCGGGGGGGCGGGGGAGGTTGCTTGAAAAACCCGTCCAGACTGCCTTGTGGGGACCAGCAGTTAGGAGCTGAGTTCGCAATCTCCCTTTCCCAGTGTCACTGATAGGAAGCCTCAGCCGTGCTTGTGTCAGGGCTTATCTTCCTATTTTCCGTTCCAATTTATTTAGTTTAAGATGCCTCCTGACTTATCCGTTTTGGAGTTGAATTGTTTTCAACTTGGCTGAGAAAGTGGCATTGTTCCTTCCGTATAAAGAAAATACTGCCAGCCAACGGCGATTAAATTATCATCCACACTTCCCTCCTGACAGTGATAGCGGCACCCCAAATTATGCTCATGACCTCATACTTCCCCTTGGTGCCTGCCTGTCATCCTGCTTTCCTTCCTTCTGTGTCTTGAGAGGTCAGGTGGGGCAGGCGGACCTGCCTTGGATGAAGATTCTCCTCCCCCGCCCTGTTTCTGCAGGAACGTGCTCCTGTGGGTGGGAACGCCTTCTGCCTCGGTTGTGCTCTGGGCCTCATCCCAGATCTCATCTCTGAGAACTAACCCCTGCTGGAGATCAGTAGTGGGAACTTGGGACTCTTCTCACCAGTGAATGAGCCAGCAGGGCTCTATGATAAGAGAAGAGCTCAGGAAAATTCCTTCCTTTTTCATCGCAGTCAAATGCACATCACAAGAAAATGCTGTTCTAGCCATGTCCTCGGTGCTGAGCTTCAGTTCATGCTCCTTAAGTACATACTCTCTCCCCACTCATCTCCTCTTGCGGAAGTGACCCCCTCAGCATGGTCCTCCTCTGTCCCTGGGTCTCACGTACGCATCATCACATGGGTTTTCTCATGCTGCAGAATGTCCTCAAGGGCCTTCCACGTGGTAGCTTGTTGAAGTCAAGAAAACTTTGAAAGAGAACTGGATAACGTTCCATCGTGTGTTTATCCACTCAGCCATTAATGGTCGCTGGAATGGCTTCCACCTTCTGACAGTTGCGAGTGGTGCTACTATGAACAGAGGTGTACAAATACCTTTTGCAATTCTTGACGTAGATACCACCAACACTGGATCATAGAACTTCATATCTAACTTTTTTTGGGGGGGTTTGGGTCATATCCGGCGATGCACAGGGGTTACTCCTGACTCTTCATTCAGGAATTACTCCTGGCGGTGCTCAGGGGACCATATGGGATGCTGGGAATCGAACTCATGTCGACCGCGTGTAAGGCAAATGCCCTACCCGCTGTGCTATCACTCCAGCCCCAGAACTTCATGTCTAACTTTTTAAGGAATCCAGATATCCTGTTCCATGCTGGCAAAAAGCCTCATGGATTCACATTCCTACCAGCCATGCACAGGAGGCCCATTTTCTTCATAACATGGTACATTATTTCTTTTGCTTTTCCTTGTTTTAAATTTTAAATAATAACCATTCTAATGGGTGGGGTAGAAGATCGTGGTGTTGTGACTAGTACGATAACAATAACCAACAACCACAGTATACATCTATAGTTTTCATGGCATTATATGTGTAGTCAATGTATATTCTATGTATATATTTGTTGAATTATAGCCCCCAAGCCCTTCCTAAGGAGTTAAAACCACTGTCATGATTATTTTAAAGACGTGGAAGTGGACTCAGAAAAGTCACAGAGCTGAGTGGGGGAAGGTGGAGGCTCAGACTCAGGGCATGTTTCAGAGCATCTAGAAAAAGAAGCTGCATTATTTGGGAGCACATTTGGATTTGGGGGAACTTCAAAACTTCTGACCTTCAAAGAATCTGAAATTCCTCATGAGTAAATTTATATAGTAAGATAGTGACTAAGCTGGGAAACTCTGCAATTGCCAGCAGCACAGGAAATGAAATTTCTCGTGATTCTTATGCACTCAGTGAATGGGGGAACCCTGTCACATGGTGGGGGGAGGGGAGTCGGGAGAGGGAATTGGTCCAGAGCTTCCCAAGGAAGTTGAGGTGCCTGGGGCTGGAGGGACCCCACAGGGATCCTGTGGGAGCCTGGGAAGCACCTCAGGGTAGATGGAGCTTGAGTTGCCTCTTTAATTTGTGTTTGTTTGTTTGTTTCTGGGCCACACCTAGTAGTGCTCAGGGCTTGCTTCTGGTCCAGTGCTCAGGAATCACTATTGGTGAGGCAAAGGGGATAAGAGGGGATGCAGGGGCTGGAACCTGGGTTGGCTGCATGTAAGGCAAGCGCCCTATCCACTGTCCTATTTCTCTGACCCCTGAATTACCTCTCTAAGGAGAAGTTGGGGTGAGGCAAAGGGAGTCCAGGGGTCCAGGTCCATGCTAGGTGCCTGGATTTGATTCCTGGCCTACACGGTCTCCAAGCTTCGCTGCGGGCTGTAACCCTAGAGGCCCCTGAGATCCCCATTTCCTTGTTTCCTTGCTTCAGGGGTGGCCCAGGTCATCCCTGCTGCCACAGGGCCTGAGCACCCATGAGCCCTGGCACTGAATCTCAAGAATTACCAGTGGGACCCCAGGACTCCTGCCCATTGTTTGGGAGCCTTCTCACCCCCCACCCCCACGGCCTGGCCCCCACTCACAGATAAAAAGAAGCTGGGGAACTTGCCAGGCAAATAGGGAATGAAAATGGCAAATAGGGCATGAAAACAAATCACACATCTCACACACACACACACACACACACACACACACACACACACACACACACACACGTATATATACCCAGGGCTGGCACAGTGCCAGCAGAGGTTCCCCAGGGCATCTGAGCACTCTCTGGCCGGGGAGAGGAGAGCTCAGGGTGACACATAACAGGTAAGACAGGCTAAGCATGCCACCTTTAACCCACTTAAGGTGGGGAGGTGGGGCAGGAATTGGTCATCTTTGTTAGTTGGACAGAAAATGCATGGGCAGGTACCTGGTCCACAGCTTGTTCAA
Source organism: Sorex araneus (assembly GCF_027595985.1). Taxonomy (NCBI): domain Eukaryota; kingdom Metazoa; phylum Chordata; class Mammalia; order Eulipotyphla; family Soricidae; genus Sorex; species Sorex araneus. The sequence continues at coordinate 57,867,360 of NC_073306.1, read as the reverse complement.
CCGTGACTCTTTTTTTTTTTTGCCTGAGAAATGGTTCCACGACCCTGGATATATAGGTCTATAAAGTACAAATTAAAAAATTGATTAGAAATAAATCTAAAATTATTGGTGGGGGCTGGAGAGAGTCTGAGGGGCAAGGCTCTTGCCTTGCATGCAGCTGACCTAGGTTCACTCCTTGGCACCACATTTGGTCCCCTGAGCCCGATCAGGAGTGATCCCTGAGCACAGCTGGATGTGGCCCCCAATACGCACAGTCTGTTTAGCTCCCTGGGTGGCCTCTATATTCCGAAAGCCAGCTTGAAGGGCTTCAGAGCTCTCTGGCGCCCCCTAGGCCTCTCCCCCGATCTAGATGGAGGGAAGAGCTCTTGGCTTTGGGCTAGAGCAACAGCACAGCGGGTAGGGTGTTTGCCTTGCATGCCACCAACCTGGGTTTGATTCCCAGCATCCCGTATTGTCCCCTGAGCACCACCAGGGGTGGTTCCTGAGTGCAGAGCCAGGAGTAACCCCTGTGCATCGCTGGTGTGACCCAACAAGAAAAGGGGGGGAAAAAGGATTTCTTAGCTTTTATATCAAGTGGGATTAGATGAGTCTGGATAACCCAGCTCTGGCTACCGATGTTAAGATCACAGCTGGTGCCCCCAACCTGCTGCTGACATGGCGAATCATGTTGTGTCCGATTGCCTGTTGGCCATTTGGGGGGGGGTACTAAATGCCAGCTAGTTTTAATTTCTAATTCTGGTTTTCATTGTTGGTAAATAGGAGAGTTATTGAATTTTTTCTCTTAATAGTTTGCTTTTGTTTGGGGGCCATACCTGTTGTGGGCAGGGCTTACTCCTGACTCCGCAACTGAGGAATCATGCCTGGCTGTGCTCAGGGACCATATGGGGTGCTGAGGATTGAACCCTGGAAGGTGCGAACAAGGCGAGTGCCTTACCTCCTGTGCTCTCTCTCCAGCCCCAACTCATGTGTGTATATTTGGCATGTAGCCTTCAGATTTTCTGTAACTGCTTATTAATTTCAGGGGGTTTTGTCTGTTCTTTGAGATTTTCTGCGATTATGTAATTTGTGAACGAAGACAAGTCTTGTTTTTTTCTTTCTTTTTTTTTTTTTTTTTTTTGGCTTTTTGGGTCACACCTGGCGATGCACAGGGGTTAATCCTGGCTCTGCACTCAGAAATTACTCCTGGCGGTGCTCAGGGGACCATATGGGATGCTGGGAATCGAACCCCTACCCGCTGTGCTATCGCTCCAGCCCCAAGTCTTGTTTTTTTCTTCCCAATTGTGTGTCTGTTATTACCTTTTCTTGTCTTATTGCATTCACATGTTGAGGAGAGGCCACCGGGGCATCCAGGCCTTGCTCCTGATCTCAACAGCAACGTTCCTGACTTCTCACTATGAATTAAGATGTTAACTTTAGGTTTTTTTAGATTCTATATAGCAGGTGGAGGAAATTTTTCTCTATTTTTCATTTGCCAACTTTTTTTTTTTTGAATCATGAATGGATGTAGGCTGTGTCAAGTGCTCTTTCTCCACTTATTGATCTGATCATGCGGTTTTTCTTCCCTAGCCTATGGCTATGATGGGTTACATTAGTTGATTTTTCAGATGGTGAAACAACCTTGCTGGGGATCCAACTGGGTGGGTTATGTGCACGGCAAGCCCCTTGCCCACTGTACTCTCTCTCTCCAGCCCTCCTCAGCGCTTCACCTTTTATACTGCACTTTGTCTTCCTCCCCTCTTTCCCATGGATAGTCTTAGGTCAGTAAAAGTTAGTACTGTATCTCAGGCCTGGGCCGGAGCTCAGGCTCCAGCCGAGATTCGACCCAGGTGGCCATGCCTTTGCACAGCCACGTGGATGTGGAACGAGCAGGAATCAGAGACAGCTTTATGACTTGGGGTTCCAGTGAGTGCTTGCAACCATGTATGCAGACTGTGAACTAAGCTTTTGCTCCATGCTGTTCCAGGAAGGGAAATGATTCATTTTCCAACTTAAATCTCCCTGGACTTAATTACTATAATACAGAAAGTGTAAACCGTGAGGCCGCTACCGCAGCCACGCGACTTTTTATCTCTTCATTCTCATCAGTGAAAAACTTGTTGTCAAATGTTTCCTGGTCAATAGAGCTGTATTCTTGGGGGATAAATTCCAACAAAAATAGTGAGTCTGCGTTGAAACTCCAACAACAATAGTGAGTTTTGTGTTGAAATCTGGAATGTAATCAAGGTAAAGAGAAAAGGAAGTGAAATTATCAGTCACGCAGAGGGGGTTTGGGGGGTAAGGGGTGGGATGTATACTGGTTTTTTGTTTGTTTGTTTGTTTGTTTGTTTTGTTTTTGTTTTTATTGGTGGTGGAATATGGGCACTGGTGAAGGGACGGGTGTTTGAGCATTGTATAACTGAGACATAAGCCTGAGAACTTTGTAACTTTCCACATGGTGATTCAATAAAATAAATTTTTTAAAAAAGTTAGTACTGTAAAAGTTAGTACTCCCTATCTACACAATGGAATACTATGCAGCTGTTAGGAGAGATGAAGTCATGAAATTTGCTTATAAATGGATAGACATGGAGAGTATTATTTTGCTAAGTGAAATGAGTCAGAGAGGGATAGACATAGAAGAACTGCACTCATTTGTGGGGTATAGAATAACATCACATGAGGCTGACACCCAAGGACAGTAGATACAAGGGCCATGGGGATTGTCCCATAGCTGGAAGACTGCTTCATGAACGGAGGGGAGAAAGCAGATGGAATAGAAAAGGGATCACTAAGAAAATGATGGCTGGAGGAATCAGTCGGGATGGGAGATGTGTGCTGAAAGTAGATAATGGACCAAACATGATGACCTCTCAGTGTCTGTGTTGCAATCCATAATGCCCAAAAATAGAGAGAGAGTTTGGGGAATATTGTCTACCATGGAGGCAGGGAGAGGGTGGGAAAGGGGGGTGTATACAAGGGATATTGGTGGTGGGGAATGTACACTGATGGAGGGATGGGTGTTTGATCATTATGTGATTGTAACCCAAACATGAAAGCTTGTAACTATCTCACGGTGATTCAGTAATTTTCAAAAAAAAGAAACAAAAGGGAAAGTAAAAGCCAAAACAAAACCAGAAAATAACATTAATAACATATCTAATGTTCCAATCTCACAGTATTGTTGGAGTACAGTATATATATCTCTGAGCAAGTTGTAAAAAATTCTAATGCATCCAATAAAATAATTTGCATATGTAAAAAATTAAAACTTGTAATTCAATAAAATTTTTTAAAAGTTGGTACTCCCATGGGGCTGGAACAATAGCACAGTGGGTAGGGCGTTTGCCTTGCACACGGCCAACCCAGGTTCAATTCCCAGCATCCCATATGGTCCCCTGAGCACCGCCAGGAGTAATTCCTGAGTGCAGAGCCAGGAGTAACCCCTGTGCATCGCTGGGTGTGACCCAAAAGGGAAAAAAGTTAGTTCTCCTCTACCACCACGTCTAGTAAATGCTAGGGAGACCCGTCCTAAAGGTTAGGTCTCTGATAGTAAGGGTTGGGGGCCTCGGAGTAAATGTTAGGGACCCCGTGGTAGAGGTTAGAGCCCCATAATAGGTATTAGGGCCCCCGGGTACTGTTCTCCCGTATCTGTGACCGTGCATGTCCTCTCTGCTTTCAGTCAGCCGACATTGACAACCACCACGCGCTCATTGAATTCAATGAGGCCCAGGGCAGCTTCGTCCTCCAGGACTTCAACTCCGTCAACGGCACCTTCGTCAACGAGTGCCACATTCAGAACGTGGCAGTGAAGCTGCTGCCCGGAGACGTCCTGAGGTTTGGGTCTTCCGGGCTGACTTACGAGCTGGTGGTTGAGAACCCGCCCTTGGTGAGTCCACACTGGGCCCGGGCCGGGGATGGGGATGGCACGGGGGCCGTGCGGCGTCACCTTCTACGCGAGCCCTGGGCTCAGGTGCGACCCGGGGGGCGGAGCCTGCCCAGCAGGTGCTCTGACTTCCTGCTGCGTGTGCAGGTGACCCGGGTCGGACTGGAGCTGGGTGAGGTTCGGGCGCGCTCCTGGGCATCCATCCAGTGGGGTGAAGCGAGTCCTCCTGCCCCCTGCTGGGAATTTGTGGAATTACATGCAAAAGGTGGTGGCCGTTGGTCTAAGGCCCCCCAGAAAGCTGGTGAGCACTTCTGAAAACTTCAGAGGTGGACGTTTCCTTTTTAGACAAACCAGCGCTCTGCATTTTTCCTGGTATGCCTGGGACTCGGACTTATCCAGGGTGGATTGAGAGACCGCGTGAATGAATTCGGTGTCTGCCCCGTATCTACCCCATAGAGACGCCCCATTACCCGGCAGCTGCTTATTAAACCCCAAATCAGAAATTCTGCACAGCCCAGTCTGTGCAAAGCAGGAAACATGACGTTCCGTGTATGGTTCACCAGGGAGGCAGGACAGTGGGGGTGGTGGGGGACACAGACTCAGCCAGAACCCCAGCCCTGCCCCCAGCCCACTTCATGCACTCTTGGGCATGCCATTGGCCCCTCAGAAACTCTTGTCTCCTCACCTACAAACAGGGCCCATGATAGCTGTGACTTTGTGGTTAGATCTTGTGCTGAAGGGTGTGATCATGATGTGAGCCCACGGTAGTTACCTGTCTCACGGCCCCGCTCTGCCTCTTGCCTCCAGGAAGCCTTCCTAGAAGCAGACTCCAAGGCTTGACATTCTTTTAAGCTCCAAGGCCTACAAGTTAGAAGATGCAGGCCGAATCCTGGGGTGAGGTGCCCCTCAGGCTGTCTAGCATCTGACACCACATCAGTCACACATGCCTTTTGCAAAGATCTAGGCCCGTGTTTCTCAGCTGCTGCTGCCCACGGCCTTCTGCCCCCTAGAACAACATTGAAGTGTCTTTGGTCCTGGACTGTGCTGTGGTCTGCTGGGAGCAGGGGCAAGGAGCTTCGGTCCCAGAAGGGACTGACCTCATCTAGGATTCTCAAGGGGGTTCAAAGAACACCATACACACTGATCCAGAACCAACAGCGTAGGTTCCTGGGGTCACCCGCCCCCCAGGCCCCGTCACCCATAATTTTGGCTGCAAATTAAATAGAGAACACCCAGGTAAATTCGAATTCAGGCAACAAATCTGCTTTTTAGAATAAATGAGTCCCTGGTATGAGTTGAGCTTGCTTATGCTAAAAAAGTTATATTTGATGGTCTAAAATTTAGATGTCATTGGTACCCTCTGTTTTATTTGTATGCTTCTGTTTCTCTTTGCTTATTTATGCTAAGTCTGGAAACCTTCCACTTGGTTTAAGTGGGGTGGGGGGGCTGAGTACACGCATTCTCAGAAGCTCTCGGTGGTTACAGGATACCCCCTCTACTAGGGATTCCCATTTATAATCACTTATCTATAGCATGGACAGATTTCTTGTTAGGAACCAAAGAAGGAAAAAGGGAGTGAACAAGCCACGGGAGAGGGGCAGTGTCTTGTTTGCTCTGACAGCTTCCAGGAAGTCTGTTTCTGTAACAAACCCCACTCCAGTGCCCAATCTGATCAGCTCCAGGAAAACTACTCACTGAGCTGAGGCACCACCCCACCATCTGTTTCCAGAGTATCCCCGACCCTTTCATTCATCCATAAAGAAAGCTCCGGGGAAAAAAAGATACTTTTCTCTCTTTATTTTGATGTTTTAATTTTTTTCTTAAATTGTGAGAAAACATGCAGAGAATTTCCCATCTGCGCTTTTCTGTGGGATGTTCCGTGGCATTCCTTCCTTCACATTGTTGTGTAACGGGCACCATCATCCTTTTCCAGGGCCTTCATCTTCCCAGACCCAGACTCTGTGTCCATGAACAAAAGCCCTCCCCTTCCTGCCCAGTCCCTCCAGCCACTATTCTTTCTGACTCTGAAATGGACAGCTCAGGGCTCCCTGCTTCGGGCGGACCACACTTGACTCAGACTCTGTGGCCATCTTATTTCACTAAGCAGAAGGTCCTCGAGGTTCATCCCAGCTGCAGCATGCATCAGAATGGTCCTCCTTTTTTGGAGGCGGGTGGGGGTGAAGGATCGGGCCACACTTGGTGGGGCTCAGGGTACCCTATGCAGTGCCAGGGACAGAACCAGTACAATCTCTCTGGCCCAGAATGTCCCTCCTTGTGAAAGTGGGTTTCTGTTCCCCTGTATGTGTACTCCACCTATTACTTTTCCCGTCATGCGTCATGCATCAGCATTCTCTCTGGCTGCCCCTCCCTTTCGGGGCCTGTCGTGAATGAGGCCGTTGTGAAGAACAGGCGTGCCAACAGGACCAGGGGCGCTTCATTTGACGTCCTTCTCGTAGCGAGTAAATGTGGGCAGCGATGATGAATTCCTCTCACCGCACCCCCTGGAGGAAGTGGGCGCAGGGAAACAAGAGCAGTTGGTCCTTAGGAGTCTTCCGAGCAGGTCTCGGGTTCTTGGGGGCCACTCCGGATGACACCCAGCAAAGAGACGGGCAGTTCAGTGCCAGCTCCCAGAGATGGGGTTGGTGCTGCTCAGGCCCCACAGTAGGACCCGCTGGACCGCCAGGGTCACCCTGGGATGCTCAGGAGGCCATACGCTGCCAGGACTGGATCCTGGGTCAGGCGCTGTGCTCTAACTGCTGTACTCTCTCCCGGGCCAGCTTTCCCTTATGTAACCCATAAGGAGGACTCACCCACCATTGCCCCAGTCGAGGACCCTGAAGCACACATGGGCATTTTCCCAGGCTCACCCAGCTGGTCTGCGCCATTGGACCTCTCTCTCCACGCTGAGAGCTGTGGGGAGACAGTCAGTGGGAAGTGGAGTTTTCCGGTCAAGCCAAGCACCCAGTTACAGCCACTTGACTGGACACGTATCCATCGGATGCTACTTGCAGTTGCATTGGTTTCCTTCCCCCAAGTGACTGCAAACACTTTCATGGGTGTCCCCTGGCCTGTCCTAGTACTTTTTAGCAGCCAGCACCTTTCCAAGGAGAGCCACACCCCTCCCAGAAGACCTCCACCACCCTACCTATTCCTCCATAAGTGCTCCCAGCTCTTTTTCATGGCAGCTAAGAGGTGTTGGGCTGTCTGAACATGCTGAACATCTCTTGCCCAGTCATTGGCTGCCAGAAACTCATTGAAGTGGACGATGAATGCAAACTTTGTACCTTTTATGAGAAGCGGATGGCAACCGAAGTTGCTGCTGATGCTCTGGGAGAAGAATGGAAGGGCTACGTGGTCCGAATCAGCGGCGGGAATGATAAACAAGGTTTCGCCCATGAAGCAGGGGCGTCTTGACCCATGGCCAGGTCCGGCTGCTGCTGAGTAAGGGGCATTCCTGTTATGGACAGCGGAGGACCAGAGAAAGAAAGTGCAAATCTGTGCGTGGTTGCATTGTGGATGCCAATTTGAGGGTTCTCAACTTGGTCATTGTAAAGAAAGGGGAAAAGGGTGTTCCCGGACTCACTGATACCAGTCAGCCTTGGTGCCTGGGGCCCAAAAGAGCTAGCAGAATCCGCAAACTTTTCAATCTTTCTAAAGAAGATGATGTCCGCCAGTATGTTGTGAAGAAGCCCCTAAATAAAGGAAGTAGGAAACCTAGGACCAAAGCACCCAAGATTCAGCGTCTTGTTACTCCACGTGTTCTGCAACACAAACCCGGCACATTGCACTGAAGAGACAGTGCACCAAGAAAAACCAGGAAGAGGCTGCAGAGTACGCTGAACTGGGGGTGAAGAGAATGAAGGAGGCAAAAGAGAAACGCCAGGAGCAGATCGCCAAGAGACGGAGGCTGTCTTCTTTGAGAGCTTCTACCTCCAAGTCTGAATCCAGTCAAAAATGAGTTTTCTGGGGCCGGAGCGATAGCACAGCGGGTAGGGCGTTTGCCTTGCACGCGGCCGACCTGGGTTCGATCCCCGGCATCCCATATGGTCCCCCAAGCACCACCAGGAGTAGTTCCTGAGTGCAAAGCCAGGAGCAACCCCTGAGCATCGCTGGGTGTGACCCAAAAAGCAAAAAAAAAAAAAAAAATGAGTTTTCTGAGTAATGAATAAATAAGACCAGACAAAACTTTCAAAAAAAGGTGCTCTCAAGCCCCCTCAGCTTGGGGCTGCTTCCCAGATGGGGACCTGCACGCAGACACCCAGTAAATGCTGATGACTGGAGTAATCCATCCTTACTGGGACTCTTCCGGGCACTGAGTAACTCAGTCCTATGGTTCCGCTGCCTGATGACCCAGACCTGCAGGCTAAGTTTTTAATGATACGATTGTAGGACGTTTCTCATCAGACATTTTGAGGCCAACTTCTCAAAGAAATCTGGGGCTGTCTTAATGCTGCACATGCTCTTTACCCAGAGCTCAAAGCTCTGGTCCCGTTACTGTAAAATCAAGCCTAGCAACCGCCCCTACCACATACACCATAATACACAGTGTCCCATTAAGTAGGCAGTGTACGTATATTACTTAGCACAGCCCCTGGCAGCTTTTTCTTTTCTTTTTGTGTCACACCCTGTATTGCACAGGGGTTACTCCTGGCTCATACACTCAGGAATCACTCCTAGCGGTGCTCAGGGGACCATATGGGATGCTGGGAATTGAACCCGGGTCGGCCGAGTGCAAGGCAAATGCCCTACCCGCTGTGCTATCGCTCCAGCCCACCCTGGACCAATGACAGTCAATCATTGTCAGCTTTTGAATCCAGCACACAAAGCCCGGTAGCAGCTACACCCCCCTGTAAGGGAGCTCCTTTGGAAAGGAAGCCTTCCCTCAGTCAGCAGGCCCGTCAGAGTCGTAGCTCCAAAGCATTCCTCTCTGGGTAAGCCGAGTTCTCTGTTGCATGTGAATTTTTTTTTCTGATAACTCATAGTCACTCTTTAAAAAATCAAACATTTTCCCTTTAGAATAATTTTAGAATTCAGAAAGTGATTAAGTTGGTAGAGAGTGCTTCTCCATGCCTCTCTGGTTTTCCCACGTTAGCATCTGACATTCCCACAGTTCAGACTTCACAACCAAGACATCGTGGCTTTACTGGAATTTTCAGGACCCGCCACCCAGACCAGAAGCCCATGCTGCCTTTGACCATCATTTCCTCTTCATCTGCTCAGGTGTCAGCCGGTTTCTCCACCTTCCCTGACTTTATTCTCCACCTCAGCAGCCCTGAATTGTCCTGACCAGGTGTCCGGGACATTGCTCCCTGCCTGAATTATCTTATGCTTTTCTCCCATCAAACCAGAGCTGGGCACTGTCAGAAATCATACCACAGAGGTGAACTATCCTTTCAAGCCCCATCATATCAGGGGGTACCCAGTATCCTCCTGACACCCCAGGGAAGTTACCTTCTCCCCCTGTTAAGCTGTGTGTACCAGGCTGGCCCACTGAGAAGTGAACACTTTCCTCTTTCAGTGCGCTCTTCTTTGGAGGCGAGTCTCTGTGGACAGGGCACCCAAAGGAGAAGTGGGCGGGGATCCGGCAGCGGGGATGAAGCTCTGTCCTGGAGGCGGGTGTGACTGCAGATGTTCATCTCCTCTGTAGAGACCATTGTCTGATTTTCTTACTCTGTCCTGCCTTTGGATCACGTGGGTTGAGTGATACTAGAAAACTACCTTGTTCGTTTCTTAGCTCAAGTAATCCCAGCACTGGTCACCGGGAGCTCTTTCCTGATGGGGGCTCCGTCACCTGGACGTGTTCCTATTTATATTTGGGGACTTTTTTTGGAGGGGGTGGGGTTCTTCCTCAGGAGTCCGCTATGGCAAGCTATGCCAGGCTTTCTCTGTCCTCGGGCCCAGAATCGGTCACAGTCTTTTTGCTGGACATTCTTGTTCGGTTGCTCAGTTCAGTCGGGTGAACACTTCCCGTGCATACCAGGTGCTCTGCTGGGCTCTGGGCAGACGGTGGGGGGTGGCTGGTAAATGTTTAATCTCTGGCCCTGGGACAAAGGTGAAGCAGGGTCTGGTGGTATAAAGGGTACGCAGCACATTCTTTACACATACAGTGAACCATGAACTCCCGTTTCCCTCCATTGTGTCTTCCACTGGGCCAACTGATCCTGAAGCGACTTTTGTCGACCTCTGGCCTCATACACAGCTGGTGGCTGTGGTTTTTACAAAGGCCTGGGCTTCCCACCAGAACGTCGGCAAAAGTCTTTGTTCAGTTGATCAGCGGGATCAAAATGAAGTAAGGACAGGTGCTAGGCCCTCACCTGCTTATTGCTGACCCCGGGGACTGCTCTGAGGACAGACAGTGGCTTTCCGCTGGACCTCCAGAACTGGAAGGCTGTGACCACGAGGTTCTGCACTGAGCCTGAGGCGTGGACTCCAGGCACGGCCTGCTCTGACACACGCTGCCCCACAGCTCGCTCTCCGTGGCACCTCTCGGAGCGCAGGCCATCGACAAGATGGAGACTCAAGCTCTGACTCAGAGCACTCCCAGACCTCTGTGGCAGGCGTACTCCCTGCGGCCGGCTTCAGGCCCTGGAAGGTGACTTGGAAAGTCACAGGCTTGGAAAAAGGTGGGCTCTCCCCTTAGGAAGTAGCATTCCCAGCATGTTAGGACTTTGGAGCTTGGTAACCTCAGGGCACAGACAATACCGAACCCTAGTAAAAATAATTAAGAAGGGTAAGAGTTACATTTTGTATGTGTTACTGTTGTCCCTGATATAATTGAACTGTATGCTTGTTTGGGGTTTTTGTTTGCTTGTTTGTGTGGGGCCCACACCTGACAGTGCTCAGGGTTACTCCTGGCTCTGCAGTCAGGAGTCACTTCTGGCAGTGCTCAGGAGACCATATAGGGTGCTGGGGATTGAACCCGGGTTGGCTGTGTGGAAGACAAGCGCCCTACCCACTGTATTGTCTCCCCGGTCCCAATTTAATTATATGCTTATATCACCTTAATTTTTATTAACATACTTGTTTACCAACCAGTTCACACACACACACACACACACACACACACACACACACACAAAATCCCTAATAATTTGCTTTGATGTGCTGGTGCCAGCTGGCCCAACAGTGACATACAGGGAATATCCATAGGCCTCCCAGGACAGAGCTGGGGTCCTCTGAGCTGCATCCTGGTGTCACTGTCACCCCGTTGCTCATCAATTTGCTCGAGCGGGCACCAGTAAGGTCTCCATTGTGAGACTTGTTGTTACTGTTTTTGGCATATCCAATATGCCATGGGGAGCTTGCCAGGCTCTGCCATGAGGGCGAGATACTCTTGGTAGTTTGCCGGGCTCTCCGAGAGGGGTGGAGGAATTGAACCCTCAGCTGCGTGCAAGGCAAACGCCTTAACCGCTGAAGGCAGGACATAGCCAGATTAATAACCTTCGTGAGAAAGACATCAGCGTGCCCAGAAAGCCCCATTTCCACATACCATGGTCTTGTTTTCTCCACATCATCTACTTCTCACACTCTGTTTTTCCTCTCTCATAACCTGTCATGTAAAGTACTTTTATAAGCATAGAAAGCAGGTCTCCAAGGGCCAGGGGGATTGCCCCATAGCTGGAAGCCTGCTTCATGAGTGGAGGGGAGAAGGCAGATGGAATAGAGAAGGAATCACTAAGAAAATGATGGCTGGAGGAACCAGTTGGGATGGGAGATGCATGCCGAAAGTAGATAATGGACCAAACATGATGGCCTCTCAGTGTCTGTGCTGCAAGCTATAATGCCCAAAAGTAGAGAGAGAGTATGGGGAATATTGTCTGCCATGGAGGCAGGGGGAGGGTGGGAAAGGGGGGGTATACCTGTGATATTTGTGGTGGGGAATGTGCACTGGTGGAGGAATGGGTGTTTGATCATTGTGAGATTGTAATCCAATGTGAAAACTTGTAACTATCTCACCATGATTCAATAAAATTTTAAAAATTAAAAGAAAAAAAGAAAGCAGGTCCTCGGCTGGTCAGACAATACAAAGGCTAAGGTCTTTTCCTTATATGCAGCCAATCCCACTTCAATCCTCAGCAATACATATGGCCCCCCGAGCACCAGCAGGTGGGCCTCCCTGAACACAGAATTAGGAGTAGCCCCTGAGCATTGCTGGGCATGCCTCCAACCACCCCCCTCTCCCCAACACACACAGAATACAAAGCAGAAAGCAAGGATAAACTGTGACTTCAATAATCTAGAAGCTCTAAGAGCCAGGTGTTCGAGTCCAATAGCATAACCACTTCCTTGTTGTGAGACCTTGGACAAGTCACTTAACCTCTCTGAGCTTTTGTTCCTTAGTTTCTTAATCCACAAAATGGGTGCAAAAGTGCCTTCGCCACCCCACCAAAATTATTCCAGTGGGTGAACAAAGCTGCAATAGGCTCTCAATCCTGTGTCCCTTCCCTCCACAATTGTAGCAGCATCAGTAATCAAGGACAAATGGCGGGGTTCATGACAAGCATATGACAAGTGCCCCAAGGTCCGGAGTCCACTCCCCCACCTGATGCACGGTCTCTGGGACTTCCAGGCCTTTGACCTGTGGATACCCCATAAGCGAACTACTTTGATTTGTTTTGTAACATGGCTTATACCCACTTCAGGGCTTGACACAGAAATTGAAAGGATAACAAAGAGAACAAGTAGAGGGGGAGAAGGGACAGGAATATCAGTTGTCATTTCTGGCGTAAATCATTGACTGGGGTTTGTTCAAGCTGATATGAATTCAGCCGTGGGTGGAAGACATTAGCCATGTGGCCATGGCTAATCCAGATGGCGACAACGTGCTCTCAAAGGTGGCGTGGAAGACATTAGGAGTGATAGGAATATAGGGATCACAGGAACATAACACATGGGACCTCAACACTGAAAACAAAAGGACAAACACATTACATAACATATGGTCAGAGAACGGAGGAAAGTTAAAAGAAGGCACTGGCACGGGCTTTAAATGAAAATTTTGAGAGACTTGTTGGTAGTTGGCGTTGACCACAAATCCACAGACAGCGTCCCGGGCGCACAGCCCAGAGCTTTCATCTCTTTGGAGCTTTTGAGCCACAGTCGGTGGTGCTCAGAGGTTGCTCCTCACGGAAGGCTCAAAGACGCCAGCATCAAATCTGGAGCCTCTGCAACCAGCGCTAGCTCTTAATGTGTGTTTTTCTGCCCATAGGTTTACTTCTCCCCACCGCTTGCTCCATTTGTCTCCTTGTAGTTACCAGCAGCAGTTTCTGAGAAAATCTGACCTGGCTTCTGGTAGAGCAAGTCTGCTAACCAGAGGAAAGCAACTTAGACCTTGCAAAATCTCTGACCTTTAACTCTCAACATCAAGCATTAGAAGTAAAATAGATAAGGGCCAGTGTGATCATACAGGTGACAGGGCACTTACCTTGCATGCAGCCGACCCGGGTCGATCCCTGGCATCCCATATGGTTCACTGAGCCCATCAGGATTGATTCCTGAGTGCAGAGCCAGCAGTAACCCCTGAGTACCACTATGTGTGACAAGGAAGGGAGGGAGGGAGGGAGGGAGGGAGGGAGGGAGGGAGGAAGGAAGGAAGGAAGGAAGGAAGGAAGGAAGGAAGGAAGGAAGGAAGGAAGGAAGGAAGGAAGGAAGGAAGGAGGGAAGGAAGGAGGGAAGGAAGGAAGGAAGAAAGGTTAAAAGCCTTGATTTATATTTTCTTGTTGGACCAGAGAGCAGATTGAAGTCTTTGCTGCATTTGCACCGGTTTGGTACCTTCCCCTTAGAGTGGCCCTGTGGAGCTCTCTGCTCCACCAATGACAGAACCCAGCTCTCACCAGCCCCACATCCAGTGCCACCGGCAGTTCAGGGTTCAGCCCGAGCCAGAACACAAAGCCAGCAGCTCTGTTTGGGCCGCCATTCTCAGTGCAACTGAGTCAAGAGTCAAGGCTCATCAAAGGATGAAAGAATAAACAAAAGGTGGCCACTACCTTTTGTCAGTGGACTGGCACTCGGCTTTAAAAGGAAGGGAAGTCTGGGGTCAGGGAGAGAGTTCAGAGGGCGGAGCACATGCCTGGCATGCACAGGGCTGCAGTTTCAGTCCTCAGCACCACATGGCCCCTCCCTGACACCATCCGGTATAGCCCTGGTGGCCTCCAGCACTGCTGGACTGCCGGCTCTCTTAGTCTGTCTGTCTATATGTCTGTCACTCTCTCTCTCTCTCTCTCTCTCTCTCTCTCTCTCTCTCTCTCTCTCTCTCTCACACACACACACACACACACACACACACACACACTTTTATTTAAAAATTAGAAGGAAATTCTGTCCCAGAGAGATAGCTCCAAGGACTGGCAAAGGACATATTTTGCATGCAGGAGAGCCAAATTTTACCCCCAGCTCTGCGTGGTTCACCACACACCACTGCAGGTGACCCCCCGCCCCCAAGCTCAGAGCTGGAAGTAGGTCCTGATCACTGCTGGGAATGACCTCCAAACCAAAGTGAATAAAGAACAAAGGGTAAAAAAATAAGTACATACACACACACACACACACACACACACACACACACACACACACACGGACCCAAGAGCTAGTACACGTGCTTGCCTTGCACATGGTCGACTTTGGTTCCATCCTTGGTGCCACATGAGGTCTCCAGAGCCCAGAGTGATTCCTGATCACAGAGCCAAGAGTGAACCCTAAGCACAACTGGGTGTGGTCCAAAAATTTTTTTTTAATTTTAAGAAAGGAAATTTTGATATGTACTACAATGTAGATGAATTTTTTTAAATTTATTTATTTGGATGTGGAGTAAGCTTAAGGGCACTGTGGTAAATGAAATATGCCTATAACAAAAGGACAAATGCTCTATGATTGTCCTTGTATCTAGAGTAGTCAGATTCCTCGAGATAGGCAGTGGAATTGTGGAAAACTTCCCACAGTCTCAGGTCTCCAAGGTCACCCCAGAACCAGGTATCCAGCCAAAGCTTCCTGGGCCTCCTTAGCTCTGATTGGCTTACATAGCCCCATTCACTACAACTGAACTTATCACCAGGGCCACAGAACATGGCTGGCTGATTGCAAACCCTGCCCACAACAACGAGTTGAGAGGTTGAATGGGTTTTCTCTGGGTGGGTTCTGGCCAGCCCAGGCATGGAGCGCTTGAGAGGCCTGAAACAGCACCACTCCTTTAAGCACCTCTGTAGTTGGTTGACAGGGAGGCCCATTCACCTTCACATCCCAGCAGGAGCAGGGGTTTGCCCACTTCTGCCAGAAATCTCTGGCAGGTGGGAGTGAACCCTTTCTGTTTCAGCCCTTCCTCAATAAACCTTTAACCACTGGAGAATGCTATTATGGTCCCTATAAGCCACCAGAAGCACAAGGCCGCAAAGTGGCCACGGGACATCTTATAGCCTACTTCTCCCTCTGGGAGAACCTGGCAAGCTACCGAGCATTTCCTGCCCCCATGGGAGAGCCTCACAAGTTCCCTGTGGTGTATGTGGTGTATTCATATGCCAAAACCAGTAACAATGATGGGTCTCATTCCCCTGACCCTGAAAGAGCCTCCAGTACAGCACCATTGGGAAGGACGAATAAAGAGAGGCTTCTAAAATCTCAGGGCTAGGATGAATGGAGACATTACTGAGACCGCTCAAGAAATTCGACGATCAATGAGTTTGATGATGATGATGATGATGATGATGATGATGATGATGATGATGATAAAGATGATAAGCCACCGGTGGTGTCCCAGGGAAGCTTGAGTTGGGATCTTGGTTTCTCTGACTGCTGTCCTCACCGGCTCCAGCAAAGAGTCTTCAGGGTAGACACATGGATTCGTGCCTTGTTGGCAAAGTTGTAGCTAAAAGCTGGATTTGGGGCCGGGAGCTCAAGAAGCCGCCATTGAATACAACCTAAATGAAGTTACAGGACTTCCCGTGTTTGGCAGCTAGATCTATCCTGTTTCTCCCTCAGTGTCCCAGAGCTCCTCCCCTCTCCAGGCCACGGCAGGAGAAAGGTGAGTGGAAGGTAGCATCTCCCCTCCACAGCAGACCTTTGAACTTAGCCTCTGACTTAAAAGCGTGGCTCTTTCTCTGCCAAGGTATTGGGCAGACAGAGACAGAAACCAAGAGAGGAAGAAAGGAGAAAGGACAGAGAGAAGGAGATGGGAGAGAGAGGGGTGAGAGGGAGCTGGTGTGCGCTTGGGGTGACCCCTTCACCCCTCCAAGGCTGCAGGAGGACCTAGAATAGGAAAGACAGCAAGTGACTTGTGTCAGGGGTGTCACTGTTTAACCGCTGAGCCCAGGGAGAAACGAGGACCCAAGCCTTGGTAATTATTTCTCAAGCTGAAGTGAGATTTAAAACCAAGCTCCCAGGGGGCTGGAGTGATAGCACAGCGGGTAGGGCGTTTGCCTTGCGCGCGGCTGACCCGGGTTCGAATCCCAGCATCCCATATGGTCCCCTGAGCACCACCAGGGGTAATTCCTGAGTGCATGAGCCAGGAATGACCCCTGTGCATTGCCGGGTGTGACCCAAAAAGCAAAAAAAAAAATAAAAATAGAAATAAAACCAAGCTCCCGGAAGAGAGAGACGCAGAGTCTTTTGCCCCTGTTCCTGGCTGTCTTCCCCAGGACCCCTCAGAGGAGGTGGGCTCCAGCTTCCCTCCCCACTCCAAGCAGAGCTCCCGCAGCCATGCTCAAAGCCCCTCTCCACACGTTTGGACAAGCCTCACGCATGAAGGTACTGGCAGAAGAACCCAGGTGTGTGGGACCCTGGGCTGAGACCTCCAAGCCTGCTCGGATCGGGACTGGTCCTCTTCCGCCCAGATTTCCCATTTTCCAGTAGCTAGGCGGTCACACCCAGGGACTGCCCCCGGTGCCCTGTAATTCCACCAATGGCCAACATCCAGAGACTTAAAACCAAGCTCCCGGAAGCACACGGTCTTCCTCTGGGAGAACCTGGCTAGCTACAGAGAGTTTCCTGCCCACATGGGAGAGCCTCACAAACTCCCCATGGTGTATTCATGTGCCAAAACCAGTAAAAATGCTGGGTCTCATTCCCCTGACCCTGAAAGAGCTTCCAATGTGGCATCGTTGGGAAGGACGAGTAGAGAGAGGCTCCTAAAATCTCAGGGCTAGGACGAATGGAGACATTACTGAGACCACTTGAGAAATTCGATGATCAACAGGATGATGATGATGATGATAAGGTGGGATTTGATGTGGTCACCCTGGAGAATATCTCAAGCACATTCTACAGGGCCAGAGGGAAAAAGTTTCCCTCCACAGATGCTAATGGAACAGCTGCTGAGAATCTGGGTGTGGAGGAGCAAAGGCCCAGGACGAGCCACCTGAGATTTCTGCCCTCCCAAAGGCGGACAGCGGGAGCCCCAGAGAGCAACAGCATGGATGAGAAGAGCTGGCCAGGGGGTCACCGAAAGCCACCTGGAGTTCAGGATTGGCGCTTTAATTGTCTCTCCCAGGACCTGAGGGCCCACTTGGCTGCTCCTGGGCACAGCTCCTGCCACTGAGGACCCCGGTGTGAACAAGAGAGATAAACACTCCCCGTCCTCTCAAAGGAGACCCTTCTCCATGCTCAGCAGCTCATTCTCGAGCCACCAACTAGGAGAGTCTCCAAAGTGGGACTCAATGAGCCTCTTGGCTGGGTGCCTGATGCAAAGAAAATTCCAGGAAATGGGGGGGGGGGTTGAAAGGGTGAAGGGGTGAAGGGTGGTAGTGGTGGTGGTGGTGATGATGGTGTGCGGTGAGACCCATGGCGGACCCCGATCCCAACCTTGGGAAGCATCAAGGATGCCTTCCTCAGGGCTGTGACTCACGTGCAGAGACAAAGTGTCCATAAACTCCTCTACAAACCTGGTCTTCATGTGCGTGCTTGCCTGAGTGTGAAAGGCAAAGCAGGCACCCAGCAGGTGACCAGCCCAACGCCTATGCCCACCGCTGACCTTCTCTGTCCCCACAGGTCACCTTCCCATGGGTGAAGAGCTCATCGCCTTGGTCGGGGTCACATCCAGCAAACCAGTCCCAATCGTCGTCACACTTCTTCTTCCAAGGCATCCGGCAGCCACCCATGCCTAGGACCTGGTCCCAGGGGTCCTCCAGGCCCACCTCCATGTCGCCTGGTCCCCACCAGCGGCCCCTGAGTGCCAGCGGGAAGGTGTTCTCCTTCATGATGGAGGGCAAGCCAAGAGCCCCCCTCGTCAAACAAGGTATTGGGGGCCTGGGAGCAGGGAGGGCATGGGGCCACATGGATGTGCCTGGGGTTTCACTTATTTTCTCAGATTTTTTTTTCTGTAACAGCTCCTTTGCCAGATCTCAGAATCCATGGGTTGGGGGGTACAGGAGACCACAGAAAATGTATGGGGCAAGCTTAAAAATTATTCTCCTGATTTATATGTTTCCCCCAATAATGGCATCATTTGAATGCTGACATCAGTAACCTGCTTCTTTTTTCCTTCTTCTTCTTCTGGTTTTGGGGCCACACCCAGTGATGCTCAGGGCTCTGTATCTCCTGGCTCTGTAATCAGGGATGACTCCTGGTGGCCTGGTGGGGTTCAGGGGACTATATTTGGTGCAGAAGATTGAACCCAGGTCAGCCACATGCAAGGCCTTCGCCCCTGTCCTATTTCTCCAGCCCCTGACCTGCTTTTTAAGATTCATCACCAGGTCATGAACATCTTTCCCGTGTCAGTCCACTGACTGCACCATGGGTCCTAGCATGGGCCGTGAGTCAAACAAATCCAGGTTCAAGACTGGACTAGCCCTGACCAGCTGCTGTGGCCTTTGGCAAGTGGCTTGGTGCCCTGTGCCTCATGGCCCTTCTGTACAGGATGGATATGGTACCGGGTGAGCCCTGGAGGCCTGGGTGATCCCCAGCACCACCGTGCCCAAGCTGCACCCCACCCTCGGGTTGTTGCATTGAACCCATGGCCTGCTGGCTGAGTGTCACCAGGAGAGGCCCCCTGAGCAGCGCCAGGGAGACCCTAAATAAATGCATAAGATGAGGATGGTATCGAAGAGACCCTTGTCACTAGGTCATCGTGAAGGTAGCGTGGGATCTGGCTTGTGAGGTATTGCAAATTCCACTCGCTCCCAGGTGCCAGGCACCGCATGCATACTCAGCAGACATTAGATCTAGGAGTGGGGCTTGGGTCACATCCTGTGGTGCCCAGAAAATGCTCCTGGATCAGTGCTCAGGGATTGCTCCTGGCGGTGGTTGGGGAACTATGGGATGGCCTCCAGCACCCAGAGCCCATGCACACTAGCCCTCGGGCCCTCTCCTCTCAGCCTTCCATAGTACAAGTCTGAAAAACAAAACTGCTCTCCAGCAGAGATATTCTCCTTGGTTTCTCCCATTCGTGATGTGTGGAGACTCACTCCAAATCCTAAAGACACAGGTCGCGGCATCCCCAGTGGGGAGGTCAGCAGCCAGTCAGCAGGAAGTCCCGCTGGCCACAGTGCTCCTGCTGTCTCCACCCTCTGTCCCCCTGAGGACCACTGGGTCTGCCCCAAAGGACCCCAAGCACTGCCAGGAGTGGTGGTCCGAGGTCCCCAAGTCTCAACAGATCCCAGCCTTCTCTTGGGAGCTTCCCCCTGCTAGTTCCTGGGTCACTGGGGACATGACCCAGGGACCCAGGTACTAGTGGCTCCGTCCCAGGCTGCCCCTGCCTGGTGTCAGGAGCCTGGTCCCTGCGATCAGCATACCAGCTGACAGGCTCCCCCACGTCTTACCAACGAAAACTGGCCTCTGGCCTTTAGTGTGCTAAGTCGGAAAGCCTCAGTGTCCCCTGGTCCCTCTGGACTGTGCCTGGTGTGCTTGATGCTGCCCTGCCCCCACCACCCGCCTGGGGACTGCTGATGAGGACCAGGGCTGGCCGCATGTGGGACATTTAAAGCCCTGTGCAGGGAGAATCACACAGACAGACACAGTGGAACACCCAGGCCTGCAGAACCAGCTGCACCCTGAGAGTCGTGCTTAAATCTCAGTTCTCATATATATGCATTTTTAAAATCCAGCTCTAACTGTGGGCTGGAAAGGAAGGATTGTGTAGAAGAGGAGGAGAACCAGGGCAGTGTTCCAGACCTGAAACAAGGCAGCATCTACCGATTTCATTGCAACGAATTTAAATGTACAAGTACAAACTAGCACTTGAGTTGGTGAATGGGAGGTCTTAGGGGGCTCGCTAGTCACACACCTAGCAGGTGTGACTCTCCTTTGGCACGTTTTATATCACTTGTATCACTTGTCTTCCCGTTGATCTTCGATTTGCTCGAGCGGGCACCAGTAACATTTCCATATGTCCCTGTCGCGTGCTAGTGTAGCCCAGTGATATCTGCTCGCTCCAGGAACAGGAAGAGCCTCAAACCATTCATTCAGGGTTTTGACGAAGAACTCTGACCATCTCATAGGTGGTCACGTGTCAAAAGGCCACTCGGTCTTTTGACATCCCGTGGAATCCAGTCGGTAACAGCTCTAGTCCAGCGGTCATCTCTGAATCGCATTACATGTCTGGCCCATCTGATTTTCGATACCTTGGCAAACGAGACAGTGTCCCTGATTCTTGACCGTTGACGGAGGTCGGAACTCTGGATTCCTTCTCTCACTTGAGTGAGACGTGATACTCCTAGCATAGCTCTTTTGATTCCTCTTTAGGATACCCGAAGGCGTTCGCATCCTGTTTGCGTAGGGCCCAGGTCTCTGAGGCATACGTTAGTGCAGGAAGAATGGTGGAATTGAAAGATGTGCCCGGAGTCGGAGGTCCTTTGTTCTCTTAACCACTTCTTTGACGCTCTTGAAGGCGTTCCACGCTGCTCTCTTCCTCCTGCGCAGTTCTGACGCCAAGTCGTTCCTCATGTTGAGTTAGACAATTGTTGAGGCAGCAAGTGATGAGGACAGGCTGAAAGTGTTGGTTCCCATTCAGGAGATGATGACTTTTGTACAGTTTGCAAATGTTTTATATGAAGTCTAAATATAGATCAAGTCTCTGTAGTCTGAGGCTGTGTGCACTTCATGTCCTAGAGTCTCCCTGGGGCCAGCAGAAGACCCTGCCAGGGCTCCAAAGGCCCATGGCCACACATATGACCACACAATTTACACACACACACACACACACACACGCACACACAAACACCACTCAGAAATGTGGACCAGACCCTGAGCATCTGCTCTCAAGCAATTATCAGAGCCCATCCCCCACTAATCAGGACATAAAAGAATTAGGATTTCTAGAGGGGGAGGCGGATGGGCGCCTTCCAGCTGGGTAAGCTTGGGCAGAGCTTTCTTCTCTGTACCCCACTTTGCACTTTTGTCAATGGAATTTAGCAAACTGATTTTGAGGGGCACAAGCTGAGATGTGATCCCTTAACCCACAGAGCTTACTGTTCCCTCAGAGAAATGGACCTTAAGGAGATGATCACAGGAACTTCAGAGATCGTACAGGGCTAAGGCACTTGCCTTGCACGCAGCCAACCCTGGCTTGATCCCTGGTACCACATACGGTGCCCTGAGCACCCTCAGGGGTGAGCCCTGAGCACAGAGCTAGGAGTAAACCTTGAGCTCTGCCAAGTGTAGCCTCCCCACCTCTGCAAAAAGAAAAGGATCACAGAAGAACATCTCTGAAGCGTTAGTGTGACTCCAGCAGACAGGAGGGGTTCCCAGTGCCCTGTGATCCTGGCACGGACAACCTGACTTAGCGGGGGGAATGGGGATCAAGAGGGTGTCCCTAAGGGAGCACAGTCCCTTGGGGATGGCGGGGGACGGAACAGTGTTCTGAGTGGAAGGGACGTGCTGAGGCCGAATGGTGGGCAGGGCCTGCATGAGCCAGTGGGAGTGAAGAAAACGGCTCTGGAGCACCTGTCAAGAGCACTTGCCCTCTGTGTTGGGCAGGGAGGGGTCAACTCTGGGCAGGTTTCCCCTCACAGAGAAAGCAACCTGGGCATAAGCAGCCTCCACTTGTTTTCTCTGGGGAAGAGTTTTTGGTGTGTGCATTGTTTTTACTGCATGTCAGGGACAGAGAACAATCCCAGCCACTGGGGAAGCAGGATCAGAACTGTCCTGGGATCTCGGCCTGTCCTGGAGCATACACAGCCCCAGAGGTAGGTGGGAGGTCCGGCTTGCTAGTCTTTCCATGCACAAGACCCAGCTGCACCCCCCACCCTATATCCTCGCCAGGGCCACAGGTATCCCAACATCGGGTCCGCAGACATGTTTGAGATCTAAAGGGATGTTACTTGCCCCCAAATGCAGTTTTTCCAATGCAGAATCAATTTATGGTTGAAAAAATGCTCCTAAGCCTGATGGCGCAGACTTGCTATTTGTTAGTGTCAACATTAATGTTTCATTACCTTTGAGAATGACTGGTTCTGTGTCTCGTTTCCTAACAAGAGTGAGTATCAGTTGCCTGGATATTCTAGCTGGAAATTTCAAGCATGAGACTCAGAGGCCAGGGATGTGACCCAAACGGGAGAGCGCATGCCTTGCACATACTGGGCCCCAGGTTCGATCCCTGTTCATCACATGTCCCCTCACTTAAGGACGACTGGGTCTGCCCTGATGGTCCCCAAGCACTGCCAGGAGTGGTCTGAGGTCTCCAAGTCTCAACGGGCTCCCACAGCTATAAGAATATAGAGATTTCCCAAGTCAACTAATCCCCAAAGCAGAATTGTTGAAATTCCTCTCGAAAGTTTTTACACCAAAAATAAATGTGCTGAATGTTGCTGTGAGTCCATTGTGGTGTGATAAGGAATGGGCTCTCCAAATCTAAGGATGGTAGAACCACTCTAAGTCATGGAAACAGTCTTGGTAACAGGAGGAAACTTAAATGTCTATCAAGCAGATCCTAGTTGAAATTGTTTGGGCACATCCACATCATGGGCTTCGTGTTGCCATGTAGAAGAATGCAATCCAGTAACCTATGCTAACCTGGGAGGCTGGGTTTGCTGTATTGTCAGGTAAATGTTTTTAATTATTATTACTGCAGTAAAAAAAAAAGAATTGCTAGCATTTAATGCTAACAACTCTGCAGCAGGAGGCTTTTTCTGTAAAGAACCAGGTAGCAAATGCTTTTGGCCTTGTGGGCTCTGTGTTCTCTGTCACAAGCCTCAACTCTGCCTTTGCAGCTAGAAAGCACCATCCAGCATGTAAATGAATAACTGCTCCTGTGTTCTGATAAAACTTTATTTACAAAACAGGCAGAGGGTCGAATGTGCCAACCCCTGCTCTGCCTCGTTATTTCACATCATTTCCAGTATCCCTTCAGAGCAGAGCCTATGGGCGTGCAAAGGCACACAGGTGGAGACTAAGACTTGGAGTAGCGGTTTTTACATCTGTGGATGGGTACCTGTCCACGCAGTGTTAAGCATGAATGACTCATCAGCCTAAATGGCAGAGGAAAGAAAGAAAAAAAGCCTGGAAAGGGACATGTCAGCGTGACCCAGCACAGCGGACTAGAGGGAAGCTGGCTCTTTCCTTGTCAGTGCCTCTGCACTGCTTTCACACCTTTTACTCCACGCTACAAACCTTAGAGGGGAATGACTGTGAGGGTTGATGTGAAAATACTCTGCAAAATCTTAGAGGCCCTGAAGGTCTCCTTTGTGGTCTCTGTTTGTCTTGTGTGTTAGTGTGGACTGGCGCCATAGGCCTGTCGGAGCAATCAATGGCTGAGGGGATTCCCGGGACCTCCCACACCACGGAGATTTACATGGACCAGGACCTGGGCCAGCAGGATAAGGTGAGAACAGAACGACTACCTTTGCCGCTGCCTCTCTCCTTGTTCTTCTCTAAGGCCTGGGAGGTTGTTTTTCTGTTTTGTTGAGGTGTGTGTGTGTGTGTGTGTGTGTGTGTGTGTGTGTGCTTGCTTGTTTTTTTTTTATTTTTGTTCTGCTTCCAAGAATCCACACCTCTTGCTTTGGGCCACACCAAGCAATGCTCAAGGCTTACTCCTCGCTCTGCACTCAGGGATCACCCTTGGCCATGCTTGGGGGCCCATCTGGGGTGCCAGGTAAGTGCCCTACCCACTGGACTATTGCTCCCACCCAGAAGCCACCTCTTACTCCCAAGACTTTCACCCAAAGTCAGGGGCCTCCTTATTTGATCCCAGACAATGAGATCCACAGACACAGGGTGTCAAGCACCCGCCATGGACGCAGCTCTCTCCCGTGCACTTGACATTCACTTGTGTATTCTCTGCCAACTTTGAAAGAGACTTTAATAGATGAGGAATCTGGAGCTCAGAGAGGTCCGGTGACTTGACCACGACGGCACAGTGCGAGAGGCCGAGTTGGGATGCCAACCAGGCGGGAGTATGTATCCGAGCTGGCCCTCCTAGCTTCCTCACAGCAGTCTCGGGCTCATCCTGGAGCACAGATCAGGGCTGGGGAGGATGTTGGGGACCTGGAAGAAGCGCCAACTTCAGAGGGAGGTTCAGAGAGTGAAAGCAGAGAGTTAACCTGAACAGGTCCCCGAGCATCCTGGGAAAGTCGCTCCCCGCTAGAGAAACAGTCCGCTAACAGCTTTAACAGCTTCCATCAGCACCAGGTCCTGAGCCTGCAGCAGCGACAGGAGCACAACCCCTGGGAACCTGCCCCTTGGCATGTGGTGCCAGTCGTAATGCCATGAGAACACTTTGACTGTGATGGCTTCACAAGCTGCCCCCAAACTTAGCAGCTTGAGACAATTGTTTCCTAGGATCTGTAGACTGGGCTGCAGGGTACTTCTGCCTGTAGCGCTGGCCTCACATCTGTACCTGCAGTCCCGTGGCTGGCTTGGAGGAGTGGTCGGGTGGGTGATGTCCAGTGGCCTCACTCCTATGCCTGGCGTGGTGAAAGTGGTGTTCATCCTAAGCACCTGCACAGCATGGTGGTCTTCAAGTTCCCTCCAGGTTCTATGGGACAGATTTTTGGGGAAATCAGTCATGGAGGACAGCCCCATCATAGGGCGGTGAGGCAAATCCTTTGATGCCAGATGCAAGGTGTTTAAATTTTATTTATTTTTTTCCTCTTACATTTTATTTTAGGCAGTGCATCGTTTACAAAACGATGAATGATAAGATTTTCATGCATAAAACATTCCCACATGTCCCCTCCACCCAAGTGCCAGCTTCCTCGCCCCCCGCACACTGTCCCAGGGTCCTCCCACCTTCCTTCCACCACCACTATCACCACCCCCCACCCCTGGCATGGTAAGTGTCCTATGAAGACCAGTCTTCAGTTTATGTTGCCTGTGGCCATTTTTTGTTCCCCTACTACATTTCGTTGTATCCCGCATATGAGAGAGATTGCTCTTTTTTTTAATTTTTAATTTTTTTAGTGAATCACCATGAGGTACAGTTACAGACTTACAAACTTTTGTGCTTACATTTCAGTCATACAATAATCAAGTACCCACCCCGCCACCAGTGCCCATTCTCCACCACCAGCGATCCCAGCATCCCTCCCCACCCCACCTGCCACCTCTGTGGCAGGCATATTCCCTTTTACTCTCTCTCTCCTTTTGGGTGTTGTGGTTTGCTATACAGGTATTAAGTAGCCACCATGTTCGGTCTATAGTCTACTTTCAGCACACATCTCCCTTCCATAGCGGCCCCTCCAAACACCCTTCACTTGGTGGCTGCTTCTCTATCTGAGCTGCCTTTCCCCCCCAGCATGTGAGGCCAGCTTCCAAGCCGTGGAGCAATCCTCCTGGTCCTTATCTCTACTATCCTTGAGTGTTAGTCTCCCATTCTATTATTTATATTCCACAAATGAGTGCAATCCTTCTATGTCTGTCTCTCTCTTTCTGACTCATTTCACTTAGCATGATACTCTCCATGTTGATCCACTTATACGCAAATTTCATGACTTCATCTTTCTAACAGCTGCATAGTATTCCATTGTGTAGATGTACCAAAGTTTCTTTAACCAGTCATCCGTTCTCAGGCACTTGAGTTTTTTCCAGATTCTAGCTATTGTAAACAGTGCTGTAATGAACATACAAGTGCAGATGTCATTTCTACTATAGATTTTTTTGCATCTCCATGATATATTCCCAGAAGTGGTATTGCTGGATCAAATGGGAGCTCAATTTCTAATTTTTGAGAAATGTCCATGCCGTTTTCCAAAAGGGTTGAACTAGTCGGCATTCCCACCAGCAGTGAAGGAGAGTCCCTTTCTCCCCACATCCACGCCAACACTGGTTGCCTTTGTTCTTTTGGATGTGTGCCAGTCTCTGTGGTGTGAGATGATATCTCATAGTTGTTTTGATCTGCATCTCCCTGATGATTAGTGATGAAGAGAATTTTTTTCATGTGCCTTTTGGCCATTCAGATTTCTTCTTTGAGAAAGTTTCCATTCATTTCACTGCCCCATTTTCTGATGGGATTGGATGTTGTCTTCTTGTAGAGTTCAATCAGTGCCTTGTATATCCTTGATATCAACCCCTTATCTACAGAATTTCCCATTCTGTAGACTGTCTTTGTATTCTGGTCACTGTTTCTTTTGAGGTACAGAAACTTGTTAGTTTAAGATAGTCCCATTTGCTTATCTCTGTTTCCACTTGCTTGGTCAGTGGGATGTCATATTTGAAGATACCTTTAGCTTCAATGTCGTGGAGGGTTCTGCCGATCTTTTCTTCATTGTACCTTATAGATTCTGGTCTGATGTTGAGGTCTTTAATCCATTTTGATCTGACTTTTGTGCATCGTGTTATGTAGAGGCCTGAATCCATTTTTTTTTTGCATGTAGCTGTCCAGTTTTGTCAGCACCATTTGTTAAAAAGGTTTTCCTTGCTTCATTTCACATTTCTTGCTCCCTTATCAAATATTAGATGATCATGTAATTAATTGAGGGTGTGTGTAAGGATATTCAATCCTGTTCCATTGGTCAGTAGCTCTGCCTTTGTTCCAATACCATGCTGTTTTGATTATTACCACTTTGTAGTAGAGTTTGAGGTTGGGAAAGGTGATGCCTCCCATCATCTTTTCTCCAAGAATTGCTTTAGCTATTCGTGGGGGTTTGTTGTTCCATACAAATTTCAGGAGTGTTTGATTCATTTCTTTGAAGAATTTCATGGGTATCTTTATAGGGATCACATTGAACCTGTATAATGCTTCGGGGAGTATTGCCCTTTCGACAATGTTAGTTCTCCCAATCCATGAGCAGGGGATATGTTTCCATTTCCTCATGTCCTCTTTTATTTCATGAAGTAGCATTTTGTAGTTTTCTTTGTACAGGTCCTTTACCTCCTTAGTTAAGCTGATTCCAAGGTACTTGATTTTCTGAGGCATGATTGTGAATGAGATTGCTTTTTTCATGTCACTTTCTTCTCTCTCATTATTTACTTATAGGAAGGCCATGGACTTTTGGGTATTGATTTTATAGCCTGCAACTTTGCCATACAAGTCTATTGTTTCTAGGAGCTTCTTGGTAGAGGCTTTAGCATTCTCTAAATGTAGTATATCATATCATCTGCAAATAGTGAGAGCTTGATTTCTTCCTTTCCTATCTGGATACTCGATATCTTTTTCTTGCCTAACTGCTATTGCAAGTACTTCCAGTACTATATTGGACAGAAGTGGTGAGAGTGGGTATCCTTGTCATGTCCCTGGTCTTAGAGGGAAGGAAAAACTAAAAGTTTTTCCCTATTGAGGATAATGCTTGCCATGGGCTTGTGGTAGATGGCTTTGACTATATTAAGGAAAGTTTCTTCCATTTTGGTAAGAGTTTTCATCATAAATGGGTGCTGGATCTTGTCAAATGCTTTCTCTGCATCTGTTGATATGATCATATGGCTCTTATCTTTTCTTTTGTTGATATGATGAATTATGTTGATTGATTTCCAAATGTTAAACCATCCTTGCATCCCCCGAACAAATCTCACTTGGTCATGGTGTATGATCTTTTTGATGAGTTGTTGAAATCTATTCGCTAATATTTTGCTGAGGATCTTCACATCCTTGTTCATCAGGGATATCGGCCTGTAATTTTCTTTTTTTGGTTGCGTCTCTCTTTGCTTTTGATATTAGAGAGATATATGCATCAAAGAAACTGTTTGGGAGGGTTTCTGTTTCTTCAGTTTCCTAGAAAAGCTTGAAAAGAACTGGCAATAGGTCATCTTTAAATGTTTGGAAGAATTTGCTAGTGAATCCATCTGGACCTGGGCTTTGTTTTTGGGAAAAATTTTAATTACAATTTCAATTTCCTTGATAGCAATAGGTCTACTCAGGTATTCTAAATCTACTTGGTTCAGCCTTGGGAGATTATAGGAATCCAGGAATTTATCCATTTCATCTAGGTTCTCTTGTTTCATGGCATACAGACTTTCAAAGTAGTCTCTGATGATCTTTTGAATTTCCTTGGTTTCTGTTGTGATGTTTCCCTTTTCATTTCTGATTCAGTTTATTGGGTTTTCTCTCTCTTTCTTTGTTAGTCTTGCTAGTGCTTTATCATCCTGTTTTTTTTTTCTCAAAGAACCAGGTCTTGGTTTTATTGATTTTCAGATTGGTTTTTTTTTGTTTCCATGTCGTTAATTTCTTCTCTAAGTTTTATTATTTCCTTCCTCCTGCCTAGTTTGGGCCCCTTTGTCGGTCCTTTTCTAAGATCTTGAGCTTGTGAAGCCAAGTTGTTTATTTAGGCCCTTTCTTCTCTCCTGAGAAATGCTTGCAGAGCTATAAATTTTCTCCTTAATATGACTTTAGCTGCATCCCACAGATTTTGGTAGCTTGTATCTTCATTCTCATTTGTTTCCATGGCCTTTTGATTTCTTTCTTGATTTTCTCCGTGACCCACTCGTTGTTCAACATTGAGTTGTTTAATTTCTAGATGTTTGATTTGGTTCTCTGCGTTGGTGCGTGATTAACTTCTATCTTCAGTGCATCGTGGTCTGAAAAGATAGTTGATACAATTTCTGTCTTCCTGATTCTATTGAGGTATGTTTTGTGACCCAGTGAATGTGTATTCTTTTGAGGGGGGATGTAAAGCCCTGTATAGACCTATTAGCTCTCTCTCTCTTCTCTTTCTCTCTTCAAAGCCAGTGTTTCCTTGCTGAGTTTTAATCTTGTTGATCTATCCAGAGGTGATAAGGCAGTATTGAAATCTCCAACTACTACTGTGTTGCTCCCAATGTCCTCCTTAAAATCTATTAGTAGCTGTTTTAAGTATTTAGCTGGTCTCTCATTAGGAGTGTATATGCAGAGGAGTGTGATTTCTTCCTGCCGTACATATCCCTTGATTATTAAAAAATGGCCTTCTAATCTTTTTCAACCTGAAATCTGTGCTTCAGTTTGATACTAGTATGATCACCCAGGCTTTTTTAAAGGGAGTTGTTTGCTTACAGAATTGTTTTCCGTCCTTTGACTTTGAGTCTGTGTTTGCTCTGACTGTTCAGATGTGTTTCTTGTAGGCAGCAAAATTTTGGGTTCAGTTTCTTAATCCATTTTGCCACTCTGTGTCTCTTGATGGTGCACTTAGACCACTGACATTGAGAGAGATTATTATCATGGGGTTTTGTGCCATCTTTCTGTAGGGGTTTGTTGTGCTTGTAGGACTTTTCTTCTCTTACAGTAGCACCTTTAGTCCTTCTTTTAAGTTTGGTTTTGAGTCTATGAAGTTTCTGAACTGTTGTCTATCCATGAAATAGTGTATCGTTCCTTCGAGTTTGAGTGAAAGTTTAGCCGGATAAAGTATTCTTGGTGAGGCATTCATTTCATTGAGTTTTTTCACTACATCCCACCATTGTCTTCAAGCTTGGAAGGTTTCCTCTGGTAAGTCTTCTGTAAATCTAAGGGGTGCTCCTTTGTATGTGATTTCCTTCTTTGACCTTACTGCTTGCAGTATTGTGTCTCTATCTGTGGCATCCATCATTCTGACTATGATATGTCTTGGAGTCTTTTTATTAGGGTCTCTTTTGGCTGGCACCCTTCAGGCTGCTTGGATCTGGATGCCTGCATTCTCCAGCTTTGGGAACTTCTCAGAGATGATAGCTTTAACTGTAGCTTTTCATTGGGGTTACCTCCTTGTCCTTCTGGTACTCCAATGATTCTTATGTTGTTCCTCTTGAGTTCATCCCCTAGGACTCTGATTCGCCCTACAGCTATTTTGAGGTCTTTTCTCATTGTGTGTTGTTCCCTGTAAGCTTTCTGTGGCTCATCTTCAAGTTCACTGTTTCTGTGTTTGGCTGGGGTCATTCTACTGTTGAGGGCACCCACTGAGTTCTTAATTTCATCTATCAAATCCTTTATTCGTGACACTTATGTTTGTAGCTTTCTTGTAGCTTTTCTTATTTCTGCTCTCATTTCTTCCTGCATTTTCTCAGCTGTCCGTTCCACTGTTTCTTTCATGTCCTCTTTTAAGTTACTGGATGCCTGTTCCACCGTTTCTTTGAGTTCATTGAACATCTTCAACATTCCATCTCTGAATTCTTTATTGGAGAGATTGTATTTGTGGGTAAACCCTGTTGAGGCTTCTGGACTCTTTTCTTCATCCTCTCCTCGTGGTGGGGATTTTCGCTGTTTCTTCATGTTGTAATGGTAGTATGGGGGGTGGGACCTTCCAATTCGCTATCGGTATTCCCCTCTCATTGCAAGGAAGGATTCTGGATGAGCTCAATTGATTGATAGCAGTCGCCTTTTTTCCCTTCTAGAATACTACTTTTGTCTTATGTGCTCCTCTGTGGACTTATGTGAGGTCTCTAGTGAAGCTTCACAAGATGTGTTCTTTTGTATTAAGCTTGTGCAGTTTCTTGTGTTCACTGGTGTTTTGGTGAGATTAGAATGGGCTAGTGGACTACTGGCCCATTTTGTTTGAGATAGCCAGAATGTTCTCTGCATAATTAGGTAATGGAGATTGAGAGTGCTGGGAAAGGGGAGAATAACTGGGGCCCCTCACATGCTGAACAGCCGCCACCCCCGGAGGCCACGCCCCCTGCCACGGAGGCCACTCCCCCTGCAGCACTGGAGGTCCCAAGGGATGCTGGGAGCTGCTGCCATCCTGGATCCGGGTTGGGGTGCTCACAGGGGCTGTGTTCAATGGCGGGGAGTTCCGAAAACCTGGTGGATGGAGCCTGCGGGGCTGGAGGAGTGCTGCTGCAGCCCGCCCACTGCCCGCAGGGTGCTGGGAGCTGCTGCCACCTGGAGAGAGATTGTTCTGCGTCTGTCCCTTTCCTCCTAACTTCACTCAGCGTGATGTTGTCCAGATACATCCACTAGTAGCAAATTGCATGATTTCGTCCTTTCTTTTTTTTTTTTAATCTTTTTTTTTCTTTTTTTGGGGGGAGGAAGGTTCACACCTGGCAATGCTCAGGGGTTACTCCTGGCTCTGCACTCAGGAATTATTCCCGGCAGTGCTTGGGGGACCATATGGGAGATCGAACCTGGGTCGGCCACGTGTAAGGCAACTGCCCTACCCACTGTACTACCACTCAGGCCCTTATCCTTTCTTAAAGCCAGGAGTGTTGCATTTTATATATGTAACGTAGTTTCTTTAGGTGTTTGAGTTTTAGTCCACCCTACTTGTTAGTTAAGTTGTAAATACTACGCAGCTGCACTTGCACCCCCAACCCACCACCACCCTTTTTCAACTGTTGATGCCCAATTTGTCACCTCAGAATGCAAGTCACAATTGGCAAAACAAGTTAGCCTAGATGTGTTTTAAGGAAGGGAAAACAGCGTTTCTCCACTCCTCTCATTGGAAAATTTCTGGTGCACTAGCTTTAGGTGAGACCCAGGAGCTGAGATGAGGTTGTTAGAATGCACCCCCTTGCTCTCCCCTCTGCTTCCCTTGAGTCTGGCTTCCGCAACAGGTGGCTTTACATGTCACGAAAGGCAAATGCAAGCTTCAATGTAAATAAAGTTTAATGTAAATGTAAATAAGAGTTCTTCAATGTAAATAAAGGTCCTGATCAAAAAGGAGCCAGATGTCTCTCCTGTGGAAGAGTTGGAAGTTCTGAGAAAGCTCTGATTTGGCCAGCGTGGCTCCTGGGCACATGGTGCCATGCTGACCCAGTGCCCAGGTGAGCCCAGTCCTGCCGAGACCACAGGGAAGTGTGGGGTCCCATCCTGACCAGCAGGGAGGACCCTTTGTGGGGCTAAGGAGGGGACACAGCTGAATGAACTGACGCAGAGCCAGGAGGAGGAGGAGGGAGAGAGAGAGAGTTTATTCACTGCAGTTACAATACTTATACCTCTCTGCTGGGAGGGGGGTGGTATAGTATGCATGCTTGGACTCCCATAGGAACAGTAGTAGAATGCCGATCAGGCATGGCCGTTGGCTAGTGAGACAAATGGTGAAATGATAAGATCACAGGAATCCCAAGCAGCCTCCGCTTGGCTAGACGATAAGAGCCAAGCTCTGTAAGATGGCTCCCTACAGGGAAGGGCAAATGCTCTCCCTGGGAAGGGAACTGAGTCCTCACCAGAAAGGCTGAAACCACAACATTCACCACTATCCCTGCAGGCTTCTTTGTACTCCTGTCCCCCAGCACAGGGAGCATATGGTAGTTGCTCAATAAAAGTTTGTTGCAACTCCCTACCGTGTGGGTCCCAGCAACCTCCACCATATTAAGGGCCCACACCACAGCTCCTGCCTAACTTTCTGCTCGTTGCTTCACCATCTCAGGATGGGCAAAGAAGAAGGAGAGCAACCTCAGCTTAATTCCTCAGTATCTTCCGAGGGGGTTAATTGCAAAGACTCACCCCCAGCACAGCAAGAACACTAGAAAACTAGTGGGGAAAAGACATAGAAGCAGACCAAGATCAATGAGCAAAAAAACAATATCACAAAGACATAAGCAATACCATAAAATCCTCAGACAGTGTCTTTAGTGACACTATGATGATGATGTTCAGTGAGTTCGAAGAAACAATAGCATAAGTAGCAAAGCACAAGAACGTATGAGTCTCGATGAAATGAAGTCAGAAATGAAGAACATGCAAGGTGATGATAAAGTCAATAGAAGCTCTCAGCATTAAGAAGCCGAGAAAACATTTGTGGAGTATGAAATAACATAACCTGAGGCTGACACCCAAGGACACAGATACAAGGCCCAGGAGGATCTCCCCATAGCTGGAAGACTGCTTCATGAGCGGAGGGGAGAAGGCAGATGGAATAGAGAAGGGATCACTAAGAAAATGATGGCTGATCTTATGGGACTTTTAAACAGATATGAACTTGGTAGCGCGGAAAGAAAAATGTGCTTTGAACTTGAAACAGCGGGACGCCTGGGCAGTCTCGGGCCGGGGCCGGTGCCAGCTCGAGCTCCGCCGAGATTCGACCCGGGTGGCCATGCCTTTGCACAGCCGCTTTGCTGTTGAACGAGCAGGATCCAGAGCCAGCTATATGACGTGCAGCCATGTCTCCAGACTGTGAACTAAGCTTTTGCTCCATGCTGCTCCAGGAAGGAAAATGATTCATTTTCCAACTTAAATCTCCCTGGACTTAATTACTAAAATACAGAAATCCTAAACTTTATATCTCTTCATTCTCATCAGTGGAAAACTAATTATCAAATGTTTCCCTGTCAATAGGGCCGTATTCTTGGGGGATAAATTCCAACAAGAATAGTGAGTTCTGTGTTGAAACTCCAACAACAGTAGTGAGTTTTGTGTTGAAATATGGAATGTAATCAAGATAAAGAGAAAAGGAAGTGAAATTTATCAGTTATGCCAGGGGGGCGGTAGGGGGTGGGAGGTATACTGGGTTTTTTTTTTTTTTTTGGTGGTGGAATATGGGCACTGGTGAAAGGACGGGTTTTTGAGCATTGTATAACTGAGACATAAGCCTGAGAACTTTGTAACTTTCCACATGGTGATTCAATAAACTAAATTTTTAAAAAACCTATAAATATCAATTGGAAAAAAAAAGAAGAAAATGATGGCTGGAGGAATCAGTCAGGATGGGAGATGTGTGCCGAAAGTAGATAATGGACCAAACATGATGACCTCTCAGTGTCTATGTTGCAAGCCATAATGCCCAAAAGCAGAGAGAGAGTATGGGGAATATTGTCTGCCATGGAGGCAGGGGTAGGGTGGGAAAGGGGGAGTATACTGGGGATATTGGTGGTGGGGAATGTGCACTGGTGGAGGGATGGGTGTTTGATCATCATATGATTATAACTTAAGCATGAAAGCTTATAACTATATCTCACGGTGATTCAATTAAAAAAAAAAAGCTGAGAATAAAGGAGCTCCAAGATGAGAAGGAAGAAACTTCTAGGAAACAGCGGTAGGTAGAAAAAGTCTGAAAAGGAATGAGCTGCAGACTAGAGATGTATGGGATGGTTCAAGAGAAACAATGTAAGAATCATCGGGGTCCCTGACGAACAGAAAGGCAAATGATGTGATGAAGAAACAACAGTCAAAAGAATCATTGATAAGAATGTCCCAGAGATGAGGATTACAGGCACGAAGATGCAGGAGAGCCGAAGGGTCCCAGTGAGAATCCAGTTAGCAAAACTCCAAAACACATTGTACTTGAAATAACAAAATCCAAAGATAGAGGCAGAATATTGAAGGCAGCAAGATCCAGAAAAAGGAACTTATATACAAAGGAAAGCTCATTAGATATACAGCCAATCAAATGAGACTCTGAGCCAGAAGCGTATGGAAGGATACAGTATAAAAACTCAATGAAATGAATGCCTCACTAAGAATACTCTGTCCAGCTAGATTACCATTAAGATTTGAAGGAAATATGCAGAGCTTCATGGACAGGCAACAGCTTAGGGAATTTGTAGCATTGAAACCAGTCTGACAAGCTTTAAAAGAGCTCCTTTAAAGGTCAGGAGAGACTGACTTCTCACCATCCAGCATTGGGTATGTCACTTATAAAGGGTGCGTGTGGTTGTTCTCTACTAGATTGAGAAAGGTTAAAAACATTGAGCAGTTAATCACAAATTGACTTTTATTGATTTAGTGTCTGATAATTCCATTTGTCATTTCTTTTAAGTTTTATTGGGTCAAGTAATATGAAATAAATGTGTTATATGCCAGCCAAGTGGGTAGGCTTGGGAATGGGAGGGATCCTGGTGGAGAGAAGGGGACATTGGTGCTGAGGTTGGGGTTGGAATGTAGTATGCCTGAAACAGGTCCATTATGAACAACTTTATAAATCACAGTGTCTGAATAAACATTACCGGAATATTTTTTTTAAAAAAGGTTGTTGCATGAGGCTTGGGTGCCTAGAAGCTTGGGTGACTTGCAATCAGCTGAAACAGGAGCAGCTCTAGAATACAAATTATGTTTGGTGCTTTTCCTCTTACGTTTGTCATAAGCCTCCTCAAGGACACAAAGGAAGACCCTTGGTAGTAGTGGGCAATGCCAGACAGGCTTTGACCAAAACCCTGCCCATCGTCAGGTCAGGGAGCTGGAGGGGAGCAGGGCTCATAGAGCCTCTCTCTCTCTCTTTTTTTTTTTTTTGCTTTTTGGGTCACACCCGGCGATGCACATCGGTTACTCCTGGCTCTGCACTCAGGAATTACCCCTGGCGGTGCTCAGGGGACCATATGGGATGCTGGGAATCGAACCCGGGTCGGCTGTGTGCAAGGCAAACGCCCTACCCGCTGTGCTATTGCTCCAGCCCCTCATAGAGCCTCTCTTTAGGCAATTCACTGGCGTAGAAATTGCCCACTCACCTCCTTCCAACCAATGGGAAACTGTCGGAGGAGGAGGAATTCTTTTAAAAGCAGAAATTTTGTATTTGGAAACAATTTAGGGATTTTTTTTACCCCCCAGTCATCCTGGCATTTTATAATGACACCTAGTATGAAGTTTTTGGTTTGATTTTATTTTGTTTAAACTGTTTTTGGAAGCCTAGGACATTTCCTTCAGCTGCGGAGCTTCCAATTTAGAAAGACAGATGGTTGGATTGAGGCTACGTGAGGTGAGGTCTGTCTGCTGGCCTCCCTCCAGCCTGACGTTTACATGAACCACACAGGGAAGCCACCATCCCCTTCCTGATTCCATCACCTGGAATAAGGCTCCTTGTGTAGAACCAAAAGAGATAGAGAGAAGGGAAAAGAAGAAGAAGAAGTATCTTAGAATGTATTACATTTTAAGCTTCCTCCCCCCCAAAAAATTAAAAGCCCTATTTTAGGTAAGAATGGGGATCAAACAGAATGTTGTTTCACTATTTTTTTTCTAGGTCCCCAGTATGTGAGGCAAGAATATTATAAATGAGGGGCTGGAGCGATAGCACAGAGGGTAGGGCGTTTGCCTTGCAAGCGGCCGACCCGGGTTCTAATCCCAGCATCCCATATGGTCCCCTGAGCACCGCCAGGGGTAATTTCTGAGTGAAGAGCCAGGAGTAACCCCTGTGCATCGCCGGGTGTGACCCAAAAACCAAAAAAAAAAAAAGAATATTATAAATGAAAGTGATTACAATTAAGCTTTCTAGAAACCAAGTTTTCCAAGTGGGATGGTGGTTCTCAATATGAAAGTTTCATTTTAGGGGAAAGGAAAGTTTCATGACCTATGAACTTGGAACACCCACTACAAGAGTCTGTGTACTAAAAAGACATTTTCACCAAACACTTGTCCCTATGAGGTTTTCCAACTCGTCATCAGAACCTTTGAAATCTGGCTTTTCCCTCCCTCCCTGCCTTCAGCTCCACCCCTCACCTCAAGAAATCCCAGCACATTTTCCCTACATTTCTTCTATACACCTGGACCCACAACTTATAAACTTCCCACCTGATCTTTCCCCAGGATGAGATCATTCTGCTGATGGGAAAAGAAATCAGCCGTCTCTCAGATTTTGAGCTTGAATCCAAGTACAAAGATGCCGTGATTGCGAGTATGCAGAGAGAAATGGCCAGCCTGAATCAGAAGCTGTCTGAGACGGCCTGCTCCAGACAGAAGGATCAGGAGGCCTCTCAGAAGATGCTGGACGAAGACATTGAAGCCAAGAAGAAAGAGATCCAAGGCTTGAAAAATCAGGTGGGACTCAGAGACACATCGGTCTGGGCCTTTTTGCTGTGACCAGGGGTTCCGGGGAGCCCAGGGGACACTGTAGCCCTCAGGAAAATTCAGCGTATTCAAGTCAGCATGGGCACAGGCCTAGGGATGAGGGACTCCACAGACCACTAGACTTTGAAGGTCGATATTAATTTTATTGAGGACCTGCCACGTAGAAGCACAGGGCAAGTGCTGAGATGCTTATTTATAGATTTAGGAGCCTCGGATCCTACTGAGGGCCTGTGCGCATGAAGTTTGTAACCCCATGCATTCGCTTCTTTAAACCATTTTGCAGTTGATGAGATTGAGGCTGGCTCAGAGAAGTCCAGAAATTGTTACGGCTTGCACAGCAATTGGTGTGCAAAATTATACACACATACAAAATGGTGCCATTCACACCCCCAGCCCACTCCTGGCACACTTCATGCTCTCACCAACCCTACTACTTCCTTCCACTCAACTCTGCCATTTATGTGACCACCTCTCACACACAACCTGCCTCCACGAGAGAGGGAGGCCACTCACTGGCTAGACAGGGAATAGAGAGTCCCCCAGTGTTCCAAACTCTGAGCCCTTTTGCTGAACCCTGAAGTCAATTGCTGGTTCACTTATGGAGAATTTCATCAAACAACGATTTACCACCTGGAATTTTTTAAGAACTACTTTAGCATTGACTGTTAATCTCATAAGTAAGTTCTATCCCAACAAAGTTGATTTTTAAAAAGAAAAGAAATCGACCGCTGATGATTTCCAATATCACTGCATAATGCTTGGGGCTCTGATTTCTGGTTCCCTGTTTCCTGCCTTTCTCTTCTGTAACCAATTCAAAGTACACAATATAGGTCCTAGAAATGCTGCCTTTAGAAAGAACAAGGTGATGTATGTTGAACCTAGAAGATTCAGCGGGAGAATACAAGTTCTATGAAGGCAGACACGATCAGTTAAGTTCCAGAATTCTGTTAGAATTGTTTCTCCCTCCGTCCACTCATCTAGCCTCTCTTCATCCACCCACCTACCATCCACCCATCCACCTACTCATCCACTGATCTTATTCATGTATTTCATGTATCCATTCACCTATTCACCTACCCATCCTCCACCGATCCACCCATCCATCAATTCATCCATCTAATTCACGCACCTACCTATCCATCACCTACCCAATCCACCCACCTACCCATCTACCTCTGCTGTTCGTGTGTGTATTTATTCATCCATCTACCTACCCACACATCCTCTCTTTCATCCTCCCACCCACTCATACATGCATGCATCCGTACCTAAGGGATGTATTCAAATAAATATTTGTTGGGTACCTATCCTATGCCGTGTCCTCTCCCAAACTCTGGTAACTCATCAGACAACAAGGGAGACATGGTCTTTGCTTTCTCCTAGTTACATACCAATGAAGAAGAAGAAGTAAATAAGTACTTATATGCTCTAATATTTAAATGAGCAAATGATGCTCCTTGACTTTGATTATTTAGAAAAACAACAAAAGCAGCAGGTCCTAGAGAACCTTTCCTAGCCCTCTTGATATGTAGCTAACTCATGGGTGACCATCTTTTCCTTTATATGAGCCAAATATAGCCACCAGATAAAATATATACATATATATGCTTTTTAATTATTCTCCCATTTCAGAGCTTTCTTGAGCATTTCTTGCCCAGGTAACAGACAGGGATGAATGATTTATTCATATCATCACATGTCAGCAGGTCAAATCAGAGTATTGTTTAAAATGATGAGTGATCGCTCGGGAAATGGATCCTTACAAAGAAATTATCTAGAAATAATTGCTCTGATTCATCATCCTGTCACCTCCCCTTGATCATCACTCACAACTGAGAGTATTTTATAACAAGGCACATCCGGCTGCCATTGGTCTAAACTCAAATCGAGTTTCATCCACTCACACTGGAGTTCCTTAAATACCCTTCTGCATGCAGAGCATTTGGCGAGAGGTGGAAGCCACATGACAGGCTGATTTATTGTTCTGATTACTTACACGTTCTCTCTGGTTCTCCTGAAGCCACACGCATAACGATTTGCTCTCAGAGGTCTTCGATCTGCTACCATCTCACTAGAAAATGCTCCCATCCCAGAGCTCCTTGCCTGCCTGTGCTAATGAGCGGCGAAATGATTATCTTGAAGCAATCACTCCTCCTAGCACTATTAACTTTCTTACGAGTCAGTGCCCATTTTATTGCACAGTATAACAGACATTAAACACCCTGGGATTTATGCCAATTGTAGACAATATGGGTATTTGTTTGGGGAGTAAAAGTCAGGAAGAGGTGTGAAGACTCTCTGCCATTTGCCCACAATCTGAAATCTGGAAACTCTGATACGTAGGTTGAAATATTTCTTACCTGTCAGAAGTACTGGAATATTTAGGGGGAGTAAGGGTTCTTGCCTGTCCCCCCTGGAAATTTGTCACTTTATGGTGTGCTTCTGGTATCTTGCAAATGAAGTTGAGAACTAGAAATGTTTATTTATTAAAAACAAAAAAACAAAAAAAAACTACTCCAAGTACCTCTTATGGGAAACTTGCATCCCCGCCCCCCCACCAGAAAACAGTGAGAGGTAAAATAACATTTTACACTCAAACTTTCCAAAGTACTTAACATGCCCAGGTATCGACATAGAGTAGAGGCTGCGGCCCCAACTTCTATTACATACCCCTTCGCTAATGCATACATACCCCTTCACTCATGCTTCCAGACGCCCCAGAGGGGAAAATGTAAGTGCCAAAGTCCCAAAAGTTACAGAACTGAACTTGAGCCACGATGGTAAGAAAGTGAGCCAGAAAGCGTGTGAAATCACCGTGCTTCGGGGCAGTAAGACTGTTCATTCTGCAGCTGGAAGGATGCAGACCCCTTGACTGTGCCGAGGAACCAGAAAAAAGGACTCTGAGCGCCATCTGGCGGCCAGGCTACCTGACCCGCGTGTTAGCCGGGATCCGTGGTGTTTCCATTTAACAATGCTGCATACGCCCTGGAGTATTCTCTGAGGGATAAAGGATGGCTGTGATCACTGAGGAAATTACTTTTGTAGTCACCTCTTTCTTCCTTTGAACTTGGAATGCAGTTAATATCAGATGGCCTGGAATCTGGGACGGTCTGTCTTAGAAGGGAGAGTCCACAGAGTTGGGTATTGTCACTGACAGCCGCACTTGGCGGATCCAAAGATTAAAGGTATGGGAGAGGGGGGGTGGTAGGATGGCGGGAGAGATAGCACAGTGGGTAGGGTGTTTTCCTTGCAGGTGACCCACCTGGGTTCAATCCCCGGCATCCTCTATGGTCCCCCAAGCACTGCCATTCCTGAGTGTAGAGCCAGGAGTAACCCATGAGCATCGCCAAGTATGGGCTCCCCCTTAAAGACACACACATACACACACACACACACACACACACAATTAAAAGGCACAGGGGTTACTCATGATGTGTGGGGTGTCATGTGGTGCTGGGGATGGGCCCCAGACCTCCCACATGCAAAGCATTCACTCTAGACCTTTTAGGAGCAAATCATAATTCACTCAACATTGCCCACGAAATGGTGATCCCTGAAGGAACTGGCCCTCCTGTCCCTTCCACTCGCTCAAATGAAAAACTCTTGACTTCCCCCAACAAACGCCAACTGAAGATGGATGCAAACCTTCGTCCCGCCTTGGGGAAGCATGGATGCAGGCGTGGGCTGGCCCTCTGACCGTGTGGCCTCTTCCCTCAGATAAGCACCCTGCAGAAAGGCTACAACCAGATGCTGTGCCAGAGCCTGTCCGAGAGGAACACCGAGATCTCCAGCCTGAAGAACCAGGGCGAGAACCTGAAGAAGGACCATGCGCTCACTGCAGGTGAGCTCTGTGGAGGGGGGCGAGCCAGGGCGACCTCCCAGTCAACGCACGGCACCTTCGCTCGGTGAGCCCAGCTCATCTGCCCGAGAATTTATTATTCTCATGGGCAGGACCTGGCTCAAATTTGATCCCGATAAATACTTGGACTGGGAGGGCAGGCTGTGTGCAGAGCTCACCCTGCAGTGCTCAGGAGCTGCTCCCTCCCAGCTCTGTGCTCAGGGGTCAGTCCCAGAGGTGCTTGGAGACAGGGGGGAGGGGAGACTGTGTGGTGCCAGAGACCCACTCCTGGATCTTCTCACACAACCTGCACAGTCCACGGAGCTCTCTTTGGTAGGGATTTCAGTAAATACGATAGCACAGTGGTAGGGCGTTTGCCTTGCACGCAGCCGACCCGAGTTCGATTCCTCTGCCCCTCTCGGAGAAACCGGCAAACTACCGAGAGTATTTCGCCCACACGGCAGAGCCTGGCAAGCTTGATATGCCCGAAACAGTAACAACGAGTCTCACAATGGAGACGTTACTGGTGCCCGCTTGAGCAAATCAATGAGCAACGGGATGACAGTGACAGTGACAGTGACCTTCTCCTTACTGCCAGAGCCCCCTAAGTGCCCTGATCACCCCTCACTGCCCCACTGCCTCTTTCCCACACTGAAGGGACAGAGTCAGATACTGGGATGGCCAAGGTCTGTTGGGCATTTGCTTGTCATCCAGCGGTGACTTACTATGTTGCAGTGGATCCAAATGCATGATTGCTTGGCCATGCTGAGGAAGGGTTAGGGAGGGCTCCAAAGGGCTGTGGGGGGAACATTCTGGATAGTTCTTTTCTTTGATTTTTCTTTTCTGGGAGGTGGGGGGTAAGGCGTGGTGCTTTGAACCATACCTGAAAGAATTTCAACAGGAAAAGTCAGCTGCCCCGAGGGGGAGCCCTGGGAACTGAAAGGCCGGAATTTTGGTAACTCACTCCACAGGGTTCATCGAGGTGCGAAGCTCGGCAGGGCCTTCGCCAACTCCTCAGTCTGTGGCACAAAGTAGATGACTGCCACCACCCCTAACCCCCTCCAGTTAGCCACGGGAAGTGCTGAGTCAAGGAAAAGGATCCTTTTTTTTTTTTTTTTTTTTTTTGCTTTTTGGGTCACACCCAGCGATGCACAGGGGTTACTCCTGGCTCTGCACTCAGAAATTACCCCTGGCAGTGCTCAGGGGACCATATGGGACGCTGGGATTCGAACCCGAGTCGGCCACATGCAAGGCAAACGCCCTACCCGCTGTGCTATCGCTCCAGCCCCAATCCTTTTCTTCTTGAGAGCAGCATGGAGCCTGGATTCAACAGAGCAAGAGACCCACCAGCCGGGCAGAACCTCCCCTCCTGGGGTGTTACCTGGAGGACAATCTCAACAGGGCTGTTGATCAGACGCAACGGTCATATCCCCCCACCCCCCCACCCCCGTCATTAAAGAATAATAATTAAACGTCATTTTCCCATC
Source organism: Sorex araneus (assembly GCF_027595985.1). Classification (NCBI taxonomy): domain Eukaryota; kingdom Metazoa; phylum Chordata; class Mammalia; order Eulipotyphla; family Soricidae; genus Sorex; species Sorex araneus. The sequence continues at coordinate 57,825,229 of NC_073306.1, read as the reverse complement.
AGTAAGCCAGGACTTACTCCTGGCACTGTGCTCAGGGGCCCATATGGAGTGCCAGGGAACCGTTTTATTGTATTTAAAATAAAGTGCCAGGGAGGACAAAGGTGCTCAGAGAGAGAACCCCGGGGTGTGCAGTGAGGCCCTTCGGGTCCCCAGCTGTCCTGGACAGGAGCAGAGCCGGCGGCCTCTCCCCGCTCACACCAGGCGGAGTGAGAGGCCTTGGGATGGGCAAGGAATCTGCTGCAGATGCCCCTTCTGCCCCTTTCCCCCCCCTGTGCCCTCTGATCCATCCTACCAGTTGGTCCCCCCATCTCACACCATGACCCCCAACTGTAATTTTCACCTGGTCCTCTTGGACTATCCTGAGGGCACAGGGAGCCCACATAGCACCAGTTGAGAAATAGTGCTCGAGGTGGACACTGGCTCCTACCCCACCTGAGATCCTGAAGAGAAGCCCCCAGAGAGACCACCCCCCCCATACACACACTTCCAGGTAACCCGGCTGCGCCCTAAAACGGACTCACTTCTGAAATGCTATTTTCAATTCCTTCCTGGTCAGCGCCCACCACTGAAACCGGGCCTGGCCTGTGCCCAGGAGAAGAACTGCCTAAGGCTGGAGAGAGAAAGCACAGGGGCTAAGGCCCTTGCTGGGAAACCCTCTAAGCCATGTTCGATCTCCGGCACCATGTATGGTTCCCTGAGCACAGAGCCAGGAGTAAGCCCTGAGCACCTCCAACCACCACCACACACCCAGCAGAAAGTAGAAAAGGACCACCCAAGACAGTTTTTCCCACTGCAGTTTGGGCTCTTCCTCCTCCTCTTCTTCTTCAACATGATCATAAAGTCATGCATTTGCACCCACTGCTACTTAACAAGTCATCCCAAAATGTGGCGGGATGAAACACCACCTCGTGTTTATTGGAGAAAAAAAAAAGTTTAACACCCAGTTTCTGTTTTTTGTTAGGAATTTGGGGACTGGGTGGGGAGGACTTAGGGTTTTTTTTTTTCTATTTTCAGACTTTTTAACATATGCCATTCTCACTGGTGTCAGGTGATATTCTTTGTTTGTTTGTTTGTGGTTTTTTGTTTGTTTAAACTATCCCTGGGATTATATATATATATTTTATTGAATCACTGTGAGATAGTTACAAAGCTTTTAGGTTTGAGTTTCAGTCATACAATGATCAAACACTCATCCCCCCACCAGTGCACATTTTCTTCCACCAATATCCCCAGTGTCCCCCCCCCCCAACCCCAGCCCTCCCCCTGCCTCTATGGCAGATAGTTTCCCCAGCATTCTCTCTCTACCTTTGGACATTATGGTTTGCAATACAGATACTGAGAAGCTATCACGTTTAGCCTTTTATCTCCTTTCAGCACACATCTCCCATCCCGAGCGATCCCTCCAACCATCATTGACTTAGTGATCCCTTTTCTATCCCAGCTGCCTTCTCCCCCAGCTCATGAGGCAGGCTTCGAACCCTGAAGCAATATTCCTGGCCCTTGTTTCTACTGTCCGTGGGTGGACTCAGTTCTGGCTCATGAGCACTCATGGGCTGCAGTCAAGCCTTGGTGGCAGCTAGATGACGCCCTCCCAGAGGGGATCACTTGTGTGACTCTTACCTAAAGCCCTCATCCCTTCCCACAGGGGCCTCTCACTGGGGCCACTGAGGTGTCTTACAAACATGGCTGTTGGCTTTGCCTCAGGAGTGAACTGAGAGAAAAGGAAGCTGCCCTGTCATGCAGGAAGCCACATGAACACCACCTGCCATCGCTTTTACAGCATCAGTCTCATTCTGGTGACACAACTCAGCTCCTATCATGATGGAGAGGAAGCTCACACGAGACTGAGTTCTAGGAGGCAGCAATCTCTCGGGCCACATTGGTTTTGGGGGCCACAGCTGGCTGTGCTCAGGGATCACTCCTGGCAGGCTCAGGACCATATGACGTAGCTGGAGATTGAACCGGGACAAGCACCCAACTCACTGTACTATCACTCCGGCCCCCATCTGGGCCCACTTTGGAATCTAGCCATCCCTGTCACCAACACTGCTTAAGTTAACCGTTCTACTCTGTTCCTTATGGACTCCATCTCCTGTGCCCTAATAACCACTCTCTAGGGTGGCCACAGCAGCAGGAGCTGAAATCACTTGTCCAAAATCACCAAGTGACTGAGTGGTTGGGACCAAACTGAAAAGAGTGTGAATCCACCCACCCATCGGGGGTCCCGAACAGGTGCCCTCCACTGCTAGCCCAACTTTAGTCTCTGGAGAAGAATGTCCCTGCAGGCCTAGGGGGCTACCTCCAGCTGGCTCTGCAAACTCTTCCCGAGCTTGTGAACAAAGCTTGTGGGGTTTTGTTTTAGTTTGTTTTCTTGGTTTTTTGTTTTAATTTTATTGAACACTATGAGATAGTTACAAGCTTTCATGTTTGGGTTACAATCACACAATGATCGGGGCTGGAGCAATAGCACAGCGGGTAGAGCGTTTGTCTTGCACGCGGCCGACCCGGGTTCGATTCCCAGCATCCCATATATGGTCCCCTGAGCACCGCCAGGGGTAATTCCTGAGTGCAGAGCCAGGAGTGACCCCTGTGTGTGGCCGGGTGACCCAAAAAGAAAAAAAAAAAAAACAACAATCACACATGATCAAACACCCACCCCTCTATCAGTGCACATTCCTCACCACCAATATCCCCAGTATACCCGCCTTTCTCACCCTTCCCTGCCTCCATGGCAGACAATATTCCCCATACTCTCTCTCTACTTTTGGGCATTATTGCAACACAGACACTGAGAGTTCATCACGTTTGGTCCATTATCTACTTTCAGCACTGTATCTCATCCCTAATGATCCCTTCAGCTTTTTCGTTTTAAATCAGAGGGTGGTCCATGGATTTGAACTGCTCCTCCACCACCCTTCACTCTAGCTCTGGATGGATCCCTTGGAAGTGATCTCCACATGTACACAGGGGCTCAGGAGGGGCTCCCTGTAAGTTGACTGATCTTGGTGACTAGGAGAATGATTTTTGCTGCCTCTTTGACTTCTGCCTATAGTTTGTGTTTTTTGTTTTGCTTTGTTTTACAGAATTGGTGTCAACTTTGCAAAAAGATATGTTAGCAAGGGACGAGCAGGTTCAACAGCTAAGACAGGAGGTGAATCAACTGAAGAGAGAAAACAAAGAAAAGGACCATCAGCTTCATGCCCTGACCTCCAGAGTAAGTGTAGGTGTGGCCATCACTATTTGTGGCTGTCACAGGAAAGCAAAGAAGGTGGCCTCTGGGCATGCGCGCTGGCCTGGGCCCTGGCCATAAAAGCCACTGCCCTCACTTACCTTATGGCTAGCTGACTCCAGTGCCCCCCGGGGTCGACCAACACTGCCCCCCAGACTAAGAATGGAGGGCAGGTTCCTTGCAACTTTTCAAAGGGCATCAGATATGTAATACCAAATAAGCAAAAGGTGTGTTCACATCTTGCTCTTTCGTTTGTTGTTTGTTTTCTGGGTCACACCCAGTGATGCTCAGGGATTACTCCTGGCTCTGCACTCAGGATTTACTCCTGGCAGTGCTCGGGGGACCATATGGGCTGCTGGGAATCGAATCCGGGTCGGCTGCATGCAAGGCAAACGCCCTACCTGCTGTACTATCCCTCCAGCCCTCAGATCTGCTCTTAACCCGGATTATAAATTCATTTGCTTAATCCCAACAGCAAACACATCTATTAACATCCAGAATAAGATCTTTGTAAATGTATACTCTACAACTTTGCATAATTTTTTTCCGCACTAATTATATGGGAAAGGAAGGGAGAGGAAAAGGGAAAGGGAGAGAATGAGGGAGGAAGGGAGGGAAAGAATGAAGATAATACAAAGAGTGAAGGTAATACAAAGAGAAGGGAAGGGAAGAAAATGTGAAGGAAAAGGGAACAAGAAAGGAAGAAAGGAGAGGGAAGGGAAAGAAAAAGGGAAAGGGAAGAAGAGAGGAAGGGAGGGAGAGAGAGAGGGAAAAGGGAGGGAGGGAGGGAGGGAGGGAGGGAGGGAGGGAGGGAGGGAGGGAGGGAAAGAGAAGGGAAAAGTGAAGGTGATATAGAGCAAAGGTAGAGCCCAGGTGGTGCTCGGGAGGCCCAGGGGTGATGCTTAGTGATATTCAGCCCCCCGGGCTTCATGGTTCAATGCCCACGTCCTGCAGTCCTTGACACCCCAGGACCATTGGACCTGCCATTGCTGGGGGCAGGGTGTGGGCATGTGGTTCCAGATGGAGCCGCAGGGCCATGTGTCTGCAAAGCAAGTGCTTTACTGCTGAGCAACATGCCCGGCCCAGAGTGGAATTCTGTTTGTTTTTGTTTGGAAGCCCGAAGTTGGGGGTGCTCAGGGTAGTTAGGCACCTGAGTGTTATTGTTCTTTTTTTAGTGATTACAGGTTCTAAGCCATAAATACTTGCGTGCAGGATCACTGGGGCTTAGTTCATGAGGGTGTTGCCCCCTGACCCCATGCTTTTTCCTTTTTTATTTTTGTTCACTGGGAGCTGGTTCCTGGCAGGAAGGGAGGAGGAGAGGTGCGGACAGGAGAAAGGAGAAGAGAGGAGAGGAAAGGAAAGGAGAGGAGAGGAAAGGAGAGGAGAGGAGAGGAGAGGAGAGGGGAGGGGAGGGGAGGGGAGGGGAGGGGAGGGGAGGGGAGGGGAAGGGAGGGGAAAGGAGGGGAGAGGGGAGAAGGAGGAAGGGAAGGGGAGGGGGGAGGGGAGAAGGAGGAAGAGAAGGGGGATGGGAAGGGAAAGGGAGGGAAGGAAGGCAGGAAGGGAGGGAGGGAGGGAGGGAGGGAGGGAGGGAGGGAGGGAGGGAGGGAGGGAGGAAGGAAGGAAGGAAGGAAGGAAGGAAGGAAGGAAGGAAGGAAGGAAGGAAGGAAGGAAGGAAGGAAGGAAGGAAGGAGAGAGAAGGGGAGGGGAGGGGAGAGGAGTCCATAATGCCCTCCGTGCCATTTCTCTTGAAGAATTAACCCTGAAGGGCTTCCAGGTGGCTGCCTCCCCTGCAGCATCCCCATCTTAGGCAAGGGGCCTTGTAAGAGCCCCAGCCCCCGCCCACCCCCAGAAGTCCCGAGACCCTCTTCTGCTGGTTGAGAGGAAATGCATCCAGTTCCTCCCAGGAGCACCCAGACTCCCCCGCTGGGTTGTCCCTGCCCGCTTTCCTCAGAGCTCAAGAGAGGTGGTGCAGGGCCACCTGCGGCCCCGGCGTCCACCAGACACAGGCGGCCTAGCCTCTCAGAATTGGGATCACACAGCAGGAAACTGCGCTGGCGAATGTGGGAACTTGGACCCTCCCCCCACCTGCCCCCAGTCTCCAGCCCCGCGTAGCTGACCTGGGCCTCTGTGTTCCCCGTTTCCTCCACAGTGCTCGGCGCTGAAAGATGAGTTACAGAAGGAAGATGCTGAGAAGGAGCGCCGGGACAGCCAGGAGAGAGAGCTGAAGACCTACAAAAGTGTGAGTCGGTGGGGCCTGGGCTGCGCCAGCTCGGATGCGTCACAATTTTGGTTGGTTACTGTGGCCTCGTATTTCTTTGCTTTGCTGCCCCGGGTTCAAGGAAGAGATGGGCGGTTGAAGAGACTGCGAAAACGCCCTCCTGGGAATCTGGAAACTTGGCTCACTCCCTCACCGGCTTCCCCCGGCCCCCTCCCCGGGCTGGGCTGGAGTTCAGGTGGAGAGGAGAGAGGAGAGATGGGAGGGGAAGGGAGGGGGGAGGGGAGGGGAGGGGAGGGGAGGGGAGGGGAGGTCAAATGTGGCCTGTTGGCCACCACCTGCACCTGGAAATGCCCTCTGATGCCCTGCTCTGGACCTGGGACTCCAGACAGCCTCACCCGGTCACACGAGGACTATGAGAGACACAAAATTCTTCCTGGAATAATTTCATGGAAATGCAGCCCTTTCACACCAGTTCTTTGGTATCTGGGGTGGTGGTGTTGGGGCTATACCTGACGGTGCTCAGGAACACCAGCGCAGCCAGTGGTGCCGGGGGTGGAGGGGGCGCGTGGCGCAGGGGTGGAAGCCAGGGCCTCTCACCTGGAGGGCCTGTGCCTCCCCCTGGCCCCCACACCAACTTTCTTGTTTGTTCAAAACTAGGATGTCACGTGCAGGCTCCTTAACTCCTTTCTCCTGCCCCAGAGGTTTCTGTTTGTGTATTTGTTTGTTTGTTTGTTTTTTCGGTGGGGGGCACACCGAGAAGTTCCCTGGGGTATCCCTGGCCCTGCTCAGGAGTGACCCGGCACAGTGACCACAGATGGTGCAGGGGATTCAAACCAGGGCCACAGCCGCCTGTGAGTCGGCGCCTTACCTGTGTCGATGTCTTATCTATGTCTCTGGCCCTATTTCTTTCTTTTTTTTTTATTTCCCTGGTACAATTTTTAAATACAAGCTCTTCCCCACCCTCAAAAAAGGTAGCACTCACTTTTAAAGAAAGTGACTCTCAAAAAAAAAAAAAAAGAAAGAAAGAAAGCCATCGAAATGAAAAATATTTCTTCCCTGAACCAACGGGTGCCTCGCAAGCTCTGTCCTCTCTCTGGGGCACCAGGCTCACACCAGGAGCACTTCTGTTTCGAAGGGTCTCCGTCCCCAGCTGTACCCGTTGCGTCCGAGCAACAGCCCTGTTGAGATTGTCCTCCAGGTAACACCCCAGGAGGAGAGGTTCTGCCCTGCTGGTGGGTCTCTTGTTCTGTTGAATCCAGGCTCCATGCTGCTCTCACGAAGGAACTTGGCGCTTTTCTTGGCGTTTAGCATTTCTCCTGGCTACTGGGAAAGTGTGTGTGTGTGTGTGTGTGTGTGTGTGTGTGTGTGTGTGTGTTGGGCAAGGGCAGAGGTGGTGTGGCTACTGGAAATGGTGGAGTGAGGGGGGTGGGGAGTCACGTGGCATCTACCTACTTTGTGCCACAGACAGAGGAGTACGGCGAAGGCCCAGCCTAGCTTCACACCTCCATGAACCCTGTGAAGTGAAGCACCAAAATTCTGGCCTTTCAGACCCACAAGGCTTCCTCTCGGGGCAGCTGACTTTTCCTGTTGAAATCCTTTCAGCAAATCCAAGACCTGGAGAAAGAAATAAAGAAACTCCGGGGCGAGCTCCGGAAGACCAGTTCTGAGCCGACTGTGACATCCAAGACTCGGGAGAAGAGCAAGGTAGGCAGGGGGGAGTCCCTGGGGGGCACCCACCCGACACCTGCCTTCCCTCCTCAGCGCTGCTGCCCTCCCTTCACTGGCATTCAAATTTAAATGCTGGGGTGTTTTGTGTTGTTTCCTTTTGCTGTCTGAGTACCCCTCCAGTCACGGGGAGAGGGGTGCGTGTTTCAAAACCGAGTCATAGCTGTGGATTCAGGGACTCCTCCATCTGTGCCCGTTTCCGCTTTCCGTTTTTGAGACTGTGCTGAGGTGCATGTAAATTTAGACTCTTCTAGGCTTCTCATAGCCTTTGTGATGATGGGGTAGGGAACGATAGTCACAGAGTCAGCGGCACCAGGCTCTAGACCAGACACTGCACCTCTCTCAACTTCACAACGGCTCTGGGATCTACCGATTTCCCGCCCCTTTGACAGATGAGAAAGTGAAGGTCGCACGTGCCAGTAGTTCCCCCCTCCACACCCCCAGAGCTGCTTCATTAGGTGCGTGGGCAAGTGGGGGGTCAGGAGCCTGGCTACTCCTCACCATGGCACACGGGCAGCTGTGTGCACGGAAATTCAATGAAAAGGTTTCACACTTTGCAAACACTCAGACTGTTCAGTCCCCCAGACACACACACACACACACACACACACACACACACACACACACACACACACACGGTTCAAGGGCTGGAAGGAAGGCTGTGAGTGGGGGCACGGGGTGCTGCCCAGCTGCGGGTGCCCGGACGAGGAGGAGCTTCTGTGTCCCTGCAGGGGTTGCTGCCAGATAAGCTGCTCCCCTGCCTCAGGCTCTTGGCCAGTGAGGCTGTGCAGAGACCGGGAGGCCAGGTTCCAGGGGAAAGGTCCCCAGAGCCCCTCAGGGAGGACCAGAGGGCAGGAGATCGGACCAGAGGTTCTGATGGGAGACACTGTGTGTGTGAGGGGCGGAGCGGGATGGGCTGCTGAAGGTGGCACTGTGTTTCAGGGTGGATGGGGGACCCAGAAGAGGGCAGCGTCAGTCAGCGGCGTGGGGCCGGGGGTGGGTCTGCCCTTGCAGCTGCTGAGAAGGGCTGCTGTAAAGGATGTTAAGGCCTGCCTGGCCCAGGGGGGATCCCGGGGGGCGGGGGGGGAAGCTAAGACCCCCTCGAGGTTAGATGGCTTTTCCCAGGTAACAATCTAGAGTTGCAACATCATGGTATGACTCAGACGTAAACTTAGAAAGGGCATCGCTGGGTCTTTGATTACATCTGTGTGACGCCCCCGCCCGCCCGCCACTCCTTCAGCCCCCTAATAAGCAGATCAAGAAACCGGTTCCTCCCCAGGCCCTGTCACAGCTGAAGGAGCCTGTGCCTCGGTTCCCGAGCGCCTCCCAGCAGCCCCCAGCTCCGCAGGGCCTCTCTAGCTTGTTGCTGGTCTGGAAAAATAAACCGACCCGCCGCAGTGTCCCCGAAGGGCCAGCAGAGGGCAGCCTGGAACATCCTAGCGTGCTGCTCTCGCAAACGGAAAAGCAAGAGGCGCGCTTCTCCGCTGTGAAGGCCTCCGTAACGGCAGGCACGGCCTGGCCAGCCTCCCCAGAGCCTGGTCAACGAGATAACAGCAAACAGCTCTGGTCATAAACCGTCTAGCAAGTGACCCCCCTTCCCCCGCCCAAGGCCAGTTAGAAGGGCTAATCAGAACGGAGCGGCAAGGGAGCCAGCGGCAGAGGCATGGACAGTGGGCAGTGATAACTAGCCCCCACAGAGCCCCTCGGAGCACTGTGGAAACATCCCGAATCCCTGCAGTAACTCCCAGAGGCTGTGCCAGGACCTTCGCTGCTCCCAGAGCCGTGAAATCCACTTTCCCAAGGCCACGTGACTTGGCTGGGCCGGGAAAGGACGCAGCTGAGCCCGGGGTGCACTGCTCCACCCTGCCCCCCTGCCCCCCACCCAACCAGGACAGCCTCTGGGGAGGCTGCTTCCAGCCCGCAGCTGCCCGCCCGCCCGTGACCCCGCCACACGGGCCGCAGATGGCCCCGTGCTCGCCCACGGGGAAGGGTCGCATGAGCAGCCTGGGCCGGCTGTCGTCATCCTTCCAGGTTGAAGAGAAGCTGCAGGAGGATTCCAGGAGGAAATTGCTCCAGCTCCAAGAAATGGGGAGCAGAGAGAACCTCATTAAAGTCAATTTGGAGAGGGCAGTGGGCCAGGTAGGTAGCGCCCCCTCCACTGGCCTGTGTCCCTGGGAGGTTCCCCCCGTGCGGGGGTGGTGGTGAGGCCGTTGCAAGAGGAGGTGGGGGTGGTCCCTGAGGGAAGAGTACAGCCGAGGTCCAACTTGAGGGCCTGGGGGGCAGCCCAGAGGACAAGCAGCTTATCTCTGCAGGGAGCCCCGCCCCCTCTCCTCTCCCCTCCCACTGTTGGGACCTGACCAGCCCCCAGTCCCCACCCCACGTCTGCCTCAGAAACTGCGGGGCCAGTCCCCGAGGGCTCGGAGCCTCTCAGAGCCCTGGGCTGCTTCCAGCACTTTCTCCGTCACACCCCCCACCCCACCACCCTGGTCCTGACAGTTACCACGATCTTTCTTTCCTCCCTGTCCGCAGCAGATGTCACAGTCAGGGCCCATTAGGAAACAGACTCTTCTTAATTAAGCGAAACCCCAGAACATGCAAGGCCTGCCCGATAGAGGACCCCAGGCAGGCCCGTGGGAGTCGGGCCTGGCTGAGGCCCTGGTCCAAGGTGGCCCAGAGGCCCTTCCTGGACCCCCGACCCAGAGAGGCCAGGCACCCCTTTCCCACCAGCCAAGGGAGGGCTGCAGAGGGCAGGACAGGAGCCCTGAGGTCAGGGACAGGAACGGCACAGCCCTGGGGAGCACACCCCTCTCCTCGCAGCCCCAGCTCCCGGGGACCCCCAAATGTCTGTGTCTACGTGTGTGTGTGTGTGTGTGTTGTGTTGTGTGTGTTGTGTGTTGTGTGTGTGTGTTGCTTAGGGGATGTCAGGGAACGGAATCTTCAAATCACTCACTGGGATTCTCAAAAGATCTGCAAACCACCCAAACCATCTAAAATCCACAATCCCTGGGGCCCTTCCCTGCCTTTCCCCCACCCCCCACCCCCCACCCACCTGTCTCCAGAAGCTTTTCCAGGGAATGAGGACCAAGCACCCAGGCACTGTGAGTGCCGCATTTCAGGGGTGCACCCAATTAAACACGGGTGCTGACCACAGATGCTAACACCTCCCAAGCACCCCCATCCCCGCACCCTTTCTGCTGGAAGGAGCCAGCCCTCAGCACAAGCAGAGAAGAGCCTGCCTTTGGGGTCCTCCTCTGTGCCCTCCCCACACCTGACTTAACAGGCACAAGCAGCTGTCGTTTGTGCCCCGCTGTCGTGAGTTTGGCTGTAGCCCTGGGCAGTGGTCCCAGGAGGACCCCCGAAAAACAGCAGGGCCCAACCCTAAGAAAGCACGAGCCGTTTCTTTTGGGTGGAGAACCCAGGGCAAGGCACCAGGCCCTCCCACACCCACCCTCTTATCTCCCCATTCCTGCTCTGCCTGCACACCCCAGAAAGGTGGCTTCAGGTCCGGGCCACTGAGCAGGACTGTCCCTCCCTCCCCACGCAGTCCTACAAGGGGACTCTCGCAGCTATGAGGCCCGGCACTCCCGGGGCCCTCTCCACACCACCTCTTCCCTGGGCTGAGCAAGGATCATCCTCTGGCCTGTGGGAACGGGACGGCCAGGAGAAACTGCAGCTACCTCTGGCCGGCTGACCACAGACACGGCCTCAGGGGAACCCTCATTCCCCAACTTGAGTTCCCAGAACGCCCAGGTGCATGATGAACACCTGCGTCTTGGGGCCCAGTGACGTTTAGGTCAAGCGGGGTTGGAGTGATAGGACAGCGGGAGAGATGCTGGCCTTGCACCGGGCCACCCCGGGCGTCCATCACAACACTACCTCCATCGCCTCCAGCCCACCCACCCCCGACCCACACCCCACCTCAGCACTGTCAGGAGTGGTCCCTGAGCACAGAGCCAGGAGTAAGGCCTGAGTACAGCAGGTTTTGGCCCCAAACACACACACACACACACACACACACACACACTACAAAAATAAAGCAAAACACCAATAATTTGATTCAGGGACACTTGTGGTCCTTTCACTTCTCTTATGGAGTCCTGCATGACCACAGTTTTCCAGGAACCCAGACCCAGACCTCAGGATCACATGTCGGTCAGGTCCCTGAGAGAGGTGGCCTTCTCGGCCTCTTGCTTCTCTGGGAACTCAGGACACCTTGGACTTGTGCTCCGGGCGGCCCGAGCTAACTCAGCCACACACCATCCGTCCACCATCACGGCAAGCACCACGGCAGCCCCTCTACAGGTGGGAGGGGCAGAGGACCGAGGACCCGTGGCTTGGCAGATGTGCCCTTGGCCCTGCACTCGGGGGTCACGTCCCAGTGCCCACTCCATGCTGGGCTCCTCGCTGGAGACACGCTCTCCCAGACGAGCTCGGTCCACGGCCCAGGAGGGGCCACCGTGTTCCCTCCTCGGGCTGATTACACAATTTGCTTGAGCTGACAGCTTCAATATTTATTTCACAGTCTGGTGCCAGCTTCGCAATTATGGAAGAGCGCTCGCTCCCGGCCCCAGCCTTCCCACCAGGCAACTGGCAGCAAGTGGCTCTTTGGAGGGCTTGCGGCGATGCGCGTGCTGACCACTTGCCTGCTCTGGGTGGGGCCTGAGGCCTGGACACTCATTAAAACCTGCGGCTCTGCAGGCGGGCGGCCCACCCCTTCCAAGGATCGGGCGAGGGCGCCCCCCTCCCCGCCGCCATCTGACTCGGTGCCTCCCCTGTGTGCTGCAGCTGGAGCATTTCAGAAGCCAGGTCATCAAGGCCACCTATGGACGAACGAAGCCCTTCCAGGACAAGCCGGTCACTGACCAGCAGGTTCGTCCAGGGACTCCCCTTTCTGCCTGCAGGCTCCGGGCCTCCGGGGCCTGGAAGCACGTGTTTCTGGTTGTTGTTGGTTCTTCGTGTGTGTGTGTGTGTGTGTGTGTGTGTGTTGGCGGGGCTGTTTGTTTTCCTAGTGGCACAGATTTCTCACACTGTTGCTCTACCATGTAGATTTGTTTTGGTCGCTAAGGGATTCCCCAACTTTCAAAGTCAAAGCCGATGATTTTACTTCCAAGGCCTTGGAGTGTTTCTGTGACAATCCCATCTAAAAGCCACCCAGGCAGGCCTGGGTCTGGCCCAGAGCCCCCCCCCCCACCACCACCACCACCACCACCTGGTCTGGCCTCTGCCGCTCTAGGAGCCAAGAGGGAGAAAGAGAGCCACGAGTTTGGACTTTGGGCTGTGCGGCTCGTTCTTGCAGTTCTTCCAGTTGCGCTGTCCAACCCTCTGTGTCCGAGCAGGGGTGGGGAAACGTGTGTGCTGTGGGTTGCTGGCCCCGGCTGGCAGAGCAGCTGATGTTCTAACTCAAAACATTAGATTTAGTGCTGTGAGCCTGTGCTGAAGAATCTGGAACAAACACATGGCAACTAGACAAGCCTTTGGTTTGATGTCGGGGGTGGGGTGGGGCGGAGCAATAGCACAGCGGGTAGGGCGTTTGCCTTGCACATGGCTGACCCAGGTTCAATCCCCGGCATCCCATGTGGTCCCCAGAGCACCGCCAAGAGTAATTCCTGAGCGCAGAGCCAGGAGTAATGCCTGAGCATCGCCAGGTGTGACCTAAAAAGCAAATAAAATAAAATGAAATAAAAGGATATCTGGGGCCTGGAAGATAGCACAGAGAGGTGGCGAGCATTCCTGACATGCTCAAGGCCCTGGGTTTAATTAATGGCACCTCATGTTCCCTGTGGATGGTCCCCAGCACCATCGAAACCGTCAGGCCTGCACAGCCTTACCTGTAGTGTCAGAAGTGGCCCGGGGGGTCCCCAAGCACCACTGGGGAGGTTCCCGCCCCCACCCCCCTTCACCAACAACAAATCCTGGCGTCTGATCCTCGGGGTGCGTCGTGGTGGTGGGGCCCTAGTTGCCCACCAGGCCGTCATCACCCCTGCGCGCCAGGGTCCCTCTGCTGAGCGGGAAGCCGGGGTTGGCGCCCCCAGCAGCTCCCGCCAGGCCCACCCTGCACTCTCAGTCTCCCGTCCCCTTCCTCCCCAGCTACTCGAGAAGATCACCCAGGTCACGGAGGACAGCGTTAGCTGGCAGCAGAGGAAGTGGAGCCTGAAGAAGGACTCTCAGCTCAGCTGCTCCCAGCAGGAGGAGATCACGGAGCACATCGAGAAGCTGAAGACGTTCCTGGACAAATGCGAGGTGAGGCCCCTGCTCCACCTTCGTCTCCTTCCCGTGCTCCTCTCTGGGGGAAGCTGTTCTGCTTCCACGGCGCAGGCCGGGCAGGGGGAGATGCTGCCTTCCTAGTCCCGCTCCACACTCACGGGAGAGAGGAACAGAGAAGGCTCAAGAAATGCTTCACAGGTGAACCTGGGGCAGCCAGGGGAATACGGGAGGAGCCCCCCCAAGAGTGGGAAGACTTAGACAAACCCCAGCTTTACAACCTGAAAGCACAGGCCACGTTAACCCCAGAGATCCCGGGAATCCACCCCTGCTTAATTTTGTTTTGTTTGGAAGGTGAGGACAGTGCTCAGGGGATATTCCTGGCTCTGCACTCAGGGATCGCTCTTGGTAGGCTCCGGGGACCATACAGGGGGCCGGGGATCAAGCCCAGGTTGACTGCCTGCAAGGCAAGGCACCCTCCCTGCTGTTTTATCACTCCAGCCCCCATTCCTGCATTTTCTGTGCACTTTCTCTCTTGGACCTTGATTCTGGATGGAGCTGGTCTCAAGAGAGCTGGGCCGAGACCCCACAGAACCCACATGGGTCACAGCTTATCTGCGAAGGCCGCTGCCTCTGTCTTCTCTGGAAAGAGGCAGCTACTATCTGTGGAGTTCGTGCAAATGTTGGCTTGTCAGCGCTCTTGCGAATAGGAAACGCCCATTTTTGGCCCAGCCCATGTGCTGATCTCAGCCAGAATTGTGATGAGTCCTGAGCCTCCAAATCTACTTCCCCATTCGGTCAGTTTTTGTCCTGGGCCATTCTGTTTGGGATTGCACAGGCCTACAGCAGGGACCTCCCGGGCCATCTGAAGTTCGAATTAGGACAGAGGGTTTGTGGGGCTGGAGCAATAGCACAGCGGGTAGGGCATTTGCCTTGCACGCAGCCGACCCAGGTTTGATTCCCAGCATCCCATATGGTCCCCCAAGCACCACCAGGAGAAATTCCTGAGCACAGAGCCAGGAGTAACCCGTGAGCATTGCCAGGTGTGACCCCCCACAAAAGAAAGTGGGGGAAAGGACAGGGAGTTTGTTCAGAGTTGTCCAGCACACACATTTTGCATGTGGGAGGCCTGAGTTCGATCTCCAGCACTGTAGGGTTCTCACCACCAACAACAGCAATAATAAATGCCAGGAGCAACCATGAGCATCTCCAGCTGTGGCCCCAAAACCAAACCAAGGAAACAAGAAACAAGTCCAAATGAGAGTGTAAAGAGAACATCGGGGGGCTGGAGCGATAGCACAGCGGGTAGGGTAATTTGCCTTGCATGCGGCCGACCCGGGTTCGATTCCCAGCATCCCACGTGGTCCTCTGAGCACTGCCAGGAGTAATTCCTGAGTGCAGAGCCAGGAGTGACCCCTGTGCATCGCCAGGTGTGCCCCCCCCCCCAAGAGAGTCGGGAAGGCAGCCGGCATGGTCTGGGCGCATGTCTGGGCCCAGGTGACCCTCACCCCCTCCTTGCAGGCCTGCATGAGAACCTCCTGTTGCAGCCGAGACCTGAAGAAGGAGGCGGACCTTCTGCGGTTCCTCGAGCTGAGCGCCCCCGTCTCGGGGCTCCAGAAGGTGTCGCTGGACATCGTGCGCACATCTGCGTCCTGGCTGGAGGACACGGAGCACCTCCTCCGGGATGTGGGGATCCAGCTGGCCAGCTCTGACAAAGGTGACCGCCACACTGCCCCCATGCTCAAGCCCGCCACCTCTCCCTCTCTCCCTCTTTCTCCCTCCCTCCCTCTCTCCTGCCCTCTCTCTCTTCTCTCTCTCTCCCCCTCTCTATCCCTCTCTCTGTGCCCCCCTCTCTCCCTCTCTCCTGCCCTCTCTCTCTTCTCTCTCTCCCTCTCGCTCCCTCTCTCTGTGCCCCCCTCTCTCCCTCCCTCTCTCCTGCCCTCTCTCTCTTCTCTCTCTCCCTCCCTCTCCCTCTCTCTGTGCCCCCCTCTCCCTCTCTCTCTCCTGCCCTCTCTCTCTTCTCTCTCTCCCTCCCTCTCCCTCTCTCTGTGCCCCCTCTCTCCCTCCCTCTCTCCTGCCCTCTCTCTCTTCTCTCTCTCCCTCCCTCTCCCTCTCTCTGTGCCCCCTCTCTCCCTCCCTCTCTCCTGCCCTCTCTCTCTTCTCTCTCTCCCTCCCTCTCCCTCTCTCTGTGCCCCCTCTCTCCCTCCCTCTCTCCTGCCCTCTCTCTCTTCTCTCTCTCCCTCTCGCTCCCTCTCTCTGTGCCCCCTCTCTCCCTCCCTCTCTCCTGCCCTCTCTCTCTTCTCTCTCTCCCTCTCTCTCCCTCTCTCTGTGCCCCCTCTCTCCCTCCCTCTCTCCTGCCCTCTCTCTCTTCTCTCTCTCCCTCTCGCTCCCTCTCTCTGTGCCCCCTCTCTCCCTCCCTCTCTCCTGCCCTCTCTCTCTTCTCTCTCTCCCTCTCGCTCCCTCTCTCTGTGCCCCCCTCTCTCCCTCCCTCTCTCCTGCCCTCTCTCTGTTCTCTCTCTCCCTCTCTATCTCTCTCTGTGCCCCCCTCTCTCCCTCCCTCTCTCCTGCCCTCTCTCTCTTCTCTCTCTCTCCCCCTCTCTATCCCTTTCTCTGTGCCCCCCTCTCTCCCTCTCTCTCTCTCCTGCCCTCTCTCTGTTCTCTCTCTCCCTCTCTATCTCTCTCTGTGCCCCCCTCTCTCCCTCCCTCTCTCCTGCCCTCTCTCTCTTCTCTCTCTCTCCCCCTCTCTATCCCTCTCTCTGTGCCCCCCTCTCTCCCTCTCTCCTGCCCTCTCTCTCTTCTCTCTCTCCCTCTCGCTCCCTCTCTCTGTGCCCCCCTCTCTCCCTCCCTCTCTCCTGCCCTCTCTCTCTTCTCTCTCTCCCTCCCTCTCCCTCTCTCTGTGCCCCCCTCTCCCTCTCTCTCTCCTGCCCTCTCTCTCTTCTCTCTCTCCCTCCCTCTCCCTCTCTCTGTGCCCCCTCTCTCCCTCCCTCTCTCCTGCCCTCTCTCTTCTCTCTCTCCCTCTCGCTCCCTCTCTCTGTGCCCCCTCTCTCCCTCCCTCTCTCCTGCCCTCTCTCTCTTCTTTCTCTCCCTCCCTCTCCCTCTCTCTGTGCCCCCTCTCTCCCTCCCTCTCTCCTGCCCTCTCTCTCTTCTCTCTCTCCCTCCCTCTCCCTCTCTCTGTGCCCCCTCTCTCCCTCCCTCTCTCCTGCCCTCTCTCTCTTCTCTCTCCCTCTCGCTCCCTCTCTCTGTGCCCCCTCTCTCCCTCCCTCTCTCCTGCCCTCTCTCTCTTCTCTCTCTCCCTCTCTCTCCCTCTCTCTGTGCCCCCTCTCTCCCTCCCTCTCTCCTGCCCTCTCTCTCTTCTCTCTCTCCCTCTCGCTCCCTCTCTCTGTGCCCCCTCTCTCCCTCCCTCTCTCCTGCCCTCTCTCTCTTCTCTCTCTCCCTCTCGCTCCCTCTCTCTGTGCCCCCCTCTCTCCCTCCCTCTCTCCTGCCCTCTCTCTCTTCTCTCTCTCCCTCTCTATCTCTCTCTGTGCCCCCCTCTCTCCCTCCCTCTCTCCTGCCCTCTCTCTCTTCTCTCTCTCTCCCCCTCTCTATCCCTTTCTCTGTGCCCCCCTCTCTCCCTCTCTCTCTCTCCTGCCCTCTCTCTCTTCGCCTCTCTCTCTGTCCCTCTCTCTCTGTCCCCCTCCCTCCTTCTCTCTCCCTCTCTCTCTCCTTCCCCCCTCTCTCTTTCTCCCCACCCCCCTCTCCTGGGCTGGACTTTGTTGCTTGGCTTCTCGGGGGATGGGCTGAGGGTCTTGAGGGTCTTCTTCCCCACCTGAGACACCAGTTCCTCTGTGAGTGGGGTTAACGTCACACGGGGGAGACAGGATTCCTGGAGAAAAGTGACTTGTGACAAGAAGCAGAAGCAAATCTGCCTTTTTGCTAAATCCTATCCCTTAGAAATAACTATAGTTATATTTTTATTTTGGTTTTTGTTCTGTTTTGGTTTGGGGACCACACTCTGTGGTACTCGGGACTTACTCCTGGCTCTGCACTCAGGAATCAGGACTGAAGCGATAGGGGGTGAGGGAGGCAGTGATAGTGTGACAGGGATGGAACACTCCGGTCAGCCATATGCGAAGTAAGTGCCCTACCCACTGTCCTATCACTCAGCCCCATGCTTATATTTTTAATCGATATTTTTTAAGAGCAATTTTTGGCTTACAGGCAAAATGGAGTGTAAGGTTCCGGGATTTCCCAGTCACCCTCCTACCCCACTCGGACACAGCCCACGCCCTGATCAATGTGTCCGTGTGTCTAAGGATTCACAGGCTACACCCTGAGGAGCTGACACTGGCACATGAGGAGTTCCTGAAGGCCCCCGTTGACGTTGGGTCTCATTCTCCGTGTCAGTGCTGTGGCTTGGGACATGGACCCACTGTCATGCCGTGCTGAACAGGGGCACCTCTCCAGGACTGCTCTGAGTTACTGTCCCAGGAGACAGAATGTCGTAAACTGCTCTGCCTTGCCCCCTTAAAGAATATTATTCTCGACTTTTGAAAGAATAAAAAAAGCAATCATTGGGTCACTGTTTGTAGTCTAATAAAACAAGATAATTTTTGCTGAATTTCAAAATAAAGGGGGCGTGTGGGGGGGGGGAGAAAAAGTTGCCTAAGATCACAGAGCCAGCAGGGCAGCTCGGGACACGTTGTGTGAGGTGGTTGGAATCCTCCGGTCTGTGCTAGCTCCTCAGTTTGGGTCTGGGGCCCAAACCCCAGCCGTGTTCAGAAGTTACTCCTGGCATGGTGCTCCTCAATGCTTAGAGGACCACACTGGGCTGAAGATGGCACCCAGGCCTCAGGCAGACGAAGCATGAGCTCTAGGCCCTGGGACCTGCCTCCCCCATCAGATCCATGCCTCTTCCATGATCCCACATTCCCTCGGAGCTGCATGTGGGACTCTGAATGTCGGGTCATTCATGCGGTCAGAGACCGGGCTACGACTTGTTCCCACGGGTCCTGCCTCTGCTGTACCCCTGAGCTGCACCCTGGGAAAGCCCCCCACACACACACACACACCCTGCAGAAGGCTCTGAGGCCAGGTTGGCCATGCTCAGCCGTGCCCTTGGGAGCATAGTGAGTGACAAGTGACCGGCTGGCACGCTCTCTTTCCTGAAACAAGGTGGCACCTTCTGGGAGTCTTCAGGGAATGGGGGACGGGAGGCACACAATCCTAGAGCCACCAGCTGCAGCCTCGGGAGCTCTCCAACTCTGTCTCCCCTCAATGTGGGCAGCAGCCATAAGAGCACACGCTGTGCGGCTTCAGTGACTCGTCCCTGGTGACTAGGCTTCACCTGGGCCGTCTCCCTCCTCCCCCCCACTCTAACGGGGGCAAACGGGGGCTCATCCAGCTCCCTCTCTTCCATTTTTTTCCCTTTTATTTAGGCACATGACTTACTGATAATGATAGAGTGTCAGGCGTCCAATCTTCAACACCACACCCACCGCCAGGGTGTCCACTTCCTTATACAAATGTCCAAAGGTCCCCTCCATCACCCCCGCCCTTCCCCGCCCAGGTAAGCTCACCTCTGTAGAACAGCTCTCAGGTTCTGCTGCCTTTGGGCCTTGTGTTGTTGCCGTACCATGTTTCTTTATATCCCCCCCACAAGCAGTGGAGAGGGAGACTGCTTGACACACAGCATCATTGGGTGATGCTGTGAACAACCGAGAATATTGGGGGGTTGCTGCTACAGGTCTGATTGGGGAAGGACTCTGCAGTGCTGTTGGGGAGAGAGGCAGTACCAAAGGGTGAGTCATGAAAGTGAGTTGCCACTTCCCGTGCCTGGTTTCAAGGCATAACCCTGCATAACCACCTTAAATTCATGTGCTCACTAGGTTCCCGTAAGCCAAGTCAACATCAGCCAAGCTATCAGTTCCCGACACACACATATACACACAGACTCTCTCTTTCTCTCTCTCTCTCTCAGACTCCCATATCCTCTGCCATCTTGGTACTGTTGCAGGACCCCTCCCCCACTTCACACGTTGCCCCTTTCTCTCAGCCTCTATTCTCTTCTCAAGCAAAAAACGAGGCATACAGATGAACGCTCTGGGGCTTCACCTTGCTCCTGAACTTAACCTGAGGCATACACTCTTCTTCTTCTTTTTAATGTAAGAGTATTGCTATTTATTCAGTCAGTGATTAAGCTGATTAAAGCAGGCATGAACTCCACATTACTTTTTTTAAGCTTTCTAAATTGAACATTTGTGATAGACCATTACAAAGCTGATCACAATTGGGATTCAGTCATGCAATGATCCGGCACCCATCCCTCTACTAGTATACGTTTCCCACCACCAATGTCCCGTTTCCCTACCACCATCCCCCAATGCCCCACCCTCCACCCCCAGCCGCCTCTGTGGGAGGCACTTTCCTTCTTGCTCTCTCTCCTTTAATTGCATTATGGTTTGCAATACCGGTACTATGAGGTCATGGTGTTTGTTCAGGACATTCGGTATTTTTATTGAGACGGTAAGGCTGAAGTAGCTTTTTAACTGTGTGACTACTTTAGGGTGTGTATGTGACTGCTGAAGCTTCTGGAAATTCAGGGAGGTTGGAAGGAGGTAGCCCATCCCGACCTCGAGAAAGCCTGGAGGTTTCAGTCACAAAACCCACATATGAGAATTTTCAGCAGATTATGTCCGGGTGAGGTCCATCCGGAGACGGTGGAATCAGGCCGAGGCGGCATAAGCTCTTCTAATACTGCTGTTGTCTCACCCATCAATGCAAACGCATTTCCTTACTGTACTGTGTCTAATGATTAGATAATAGAAGGGCCAGAGAGATAGTACTGGCACTAAGTGTTCGGGCACTTGCCTTGCATGCAACTGACCCAAGTTCAATTCCTGGCATTCCGGGAGTAATCCCTGAGCATCACTGGGTGAGGCCCCAAAGCAAATATAAAATAAAATTCCATGTTATAAAACTGCATGAGGCCTAGCGTACAACACATGCTCAATATTTTATCGCTACTACCATTATCATTACTGTTTCTCTTCCCTGCTGAAAATTCTCACAAAGCACGGTCTGAGGGTGCCCAGATATTCCACATATCCCACTCCCTTCCTTCCTCTCCCTCTCTTCTCCCTTTCCCGCATTGTCCTCAGGAAATTCTCCTTCCACGTGCAGCTCTTTCCCCCCTGTGTCTCCCCCTGCAGCATCCTCTCTCACTTCACCAAGCCCACCCCACCCCCATCACCAAGATCCTGAGCAGGTCCAAAACGACAATCCCCTTTGGACCCTACAACCTTTCTCTCTCTCACTCCTTTGCCATCAGACATGTGCGTGGAGGTGGTCATCTTTACCTTTTCTGTTTTTGTTTTTCTATCTGGGGAGAGAATCAGGTTGGGAGATTTCTACAGAGAGCAAAGGAAGAATGAGTAATGTGTCGTGGTCAGGTGGCAGGGTCACGAGGCAAAAGGTGAATATTTATTTCTACCCATACTCCCAAACTGGATCATCTTGCATTCTTGCTGGCTTCTTGGGATGTTTGCCTTGGGCCTGGCCAGGGTTTTGGTTTTGTAGAAAGTGGACAGCAAGTGGCCAGAGATAGGGCCCAGCAGATAGGGTGCTTGCCTTGCACACAGCCAGCCCAACTTCGATCCCTGCACCACATATGACCCATCAGAAGTGATACCTTAATACAGAGCCCAGAGTAAGCCCTGAGCACTGTTTGGTGTGGCCCCTCTCCAAATATAAATTTAAAAAAAACTGAGCAGTTTCCCTTCTATGGCTAACTTCTATGGCTAACTCCTGCTCTTTTTTTTTTTTTTCTTGTTGGGTCACACCCAGCGATGCACAGGGGCCACTCCTGGTTCATGCACTCAGGAATTACTCCTGGTAGTGCTTGGGGAACCATATGGGAAGCTGGGATTTGAACCTGGGTCGGCCACGTGCAAGGCAAATGCCCTACCCGCTGTGCTATTGCTCAGGCCCCTCCAGCTCTATTTTTAAAATGGCTCCAGTGATATTAAGTTTTCATAAGCCACTACCCAGAAAGCAAAGGAGTGAACGGATACTTAACTTCTTGCTTTTCTTTTAAGGATTGTCCTTGTATCTGAAGTATCTTCTGGAACATTATAAAAAAATTAAAAGCCACACCCAGGAACTTCAGGTAACCTCTTATCTTTGATCGCTCATTTCAGCCCCTCCCTGGCACTTGACATTGTACGTTTGAACCCGGTGCCGTTGCTTATTTTCTCCACTGGCTCATCAGTCCACCTCTCCGAGAAATGTTTTCCATTTCCCCTAATTGCATATAGAGATTCAGACACAGTTGATGAGACCACCCAGGAGGGCAAGGGCAAAGACAGTTGCTTGTTTTTCCTCTGTCAAAAAACGAGGCAAACTTAATGTTATCAGATCTTTAAAATTGTGCTTATTAAGTGCACTGGAGAAAGCAACTAGCCACAGGATAGGCAGTAAAATTACCAAAAGTCATATTAATAGCAACCTTTTAGAGGAAGAATGATCCCTAGGGATTGTATTACTGAGAGCAATTACCACAACAGTGCAGTGAATAAACAAGCACCAAACCATAGTGACATTTCCCAACTACTGTTCACTCTTCACGTCCCTCCGCCAGCTTCTCCGATCCTTACATGGCCCTCTGAACTCACACAGCTTGCTCATCGATACGAGGGCATTTTGAATGGCCCTTGGCTGATTTCAACTGGTCCCAGCTGGAGGAGCCCTCCTGGGCCCTTCATCTCTCTTACCCAATGGCGTGCCAGCCTGCACATATTCTCATGGTTATAGCAAGGAAAGCAGGAATCAGGCAGAGCAAACAAACCCAATCAGAATTTTCAGATTCTCTGCCTGCATTATGTTTGCTAACCTCCGATTGCCCAAAGCAAGTCATAGGACTGAATTCACCATAAAGGGGCAGGGTCTGGTGGGCACTGCAAGATACAAAGTCAAAGGCGAGGTCAGAGAAAGGATGAAGTAATTGCTGAAGTATTACAATCACCCAGACACCGTCTAGTTCTGGATCTGCAGTCTTTTCTATAAGAAGCCTGAAAGTAAATATTTTGGATTTTGCAGAGTACTGTTCATACCTACACAGCTGTAAAGCAAAACCTGCCGTAAATGATATGTAAATGAGTAAGCATGATGGTCATCAACTGGTTTCAATAACACTTTATATAAAAACAGACAATGGACCTGATCAGACAGTGGACCTGACTGGTTCTGCAATAGTACTTTGTCAACACCTGGCCCAGCCCATTCTCCTCCTTTTTTTTTTTTTTTTTTTTTTTGCTTTTTGGGTCACACCCAGCGATGCTCAGGGGTTACTCCTGGCTTTGCACTCAGGAATCACTCCTGGCGGTGCTTGAGGGACCATATGGGATGCCCAGGATCGAACCCGGGTCGGCCTTGTGCAAGGCAAACGCCCTACCCGCTGTGCTATCGCTCCGGCCCCCACCATTCTCCTCCTTTTAACATAGGCAACAGAAATGTGTTTTACAGATACAGAAACTCAACGTGATTGTTTCAATGCACTATAGTTATGTTGATGGAAGAGTCAAGGCAAAAAGCTCAGGCCTTCTGAGTCTGCTCACTGCTTTTTCTCTTACACTCAAAAAAATCATGACTTAATTCTAGCTATCATTTGCCGACCACATGCTATGTGTTAAGGGCCATGCTGGGAGCTTTCCATGATCGCGTGTAATGCAGCTCTAAGAACTTCGCTACTATTGTTAACCCCTTTTTCTAAATGAATAAGTTACTAGAAAAAACTAGTACTGATAACCTATGTTCATCCAGAATATGTAAATGAGTAAGCATGATGGTCCTAACAGCTATACTACTTTCCTACTAAAAACTAGGCTAAGCATCATTTCTCTGGTTTTGAGAAAATGTTGTTGAAACTTTGGCCCCCCCCCATAGGTGGCAACTTGTCACTGTCACTGTCACTGTCATCCTGTTGCTCATCAGTTTGTTCGAGCGGGCACCAGTAACGTCTCTCATTGAGAGACTTATTGTTACTGTTTTTGGCATATCCAATATGCACGGGTAGCTTGTCAGGCTCTGGTGCACGGGCTCGATACTCTCGGTAGCTTGCCGGGCTCTCCGAGAGAGGAGAAGAATCGAACTCGGGTCAGCGTCGTGAAAGGCGAACACCCAACTGCTGTGCTATCTCTAGCAACTTGTAAAAAATAATAGTAATAAAAATAATAATAATGGAAATAACTTCTTCCCCATCAGCTTCAGTTTCTTTTCCTCTTATCTCAGATCAAGATCACCAGTTCTCAGGAAACTCAGCAGTCTCTAATGCAAACAAAGCTGCAGGAGCATCAGGCAGAAAAGGAGAAGTTGCATGAGGAAAGGCTACAGGAAGAGGAGAAGCTCAAGGCCAGAATCAAGCAACTGACGGATGAGAAAGAGGTATAACCGTTCCTGCCCTTCTCCCTGCTACTCGAAGCCACTCAAATAAATGGTTTTTCTGTGAGACACCGAAGGTGCTCATTTGGACAAATGTCAGAAACTCCTTGTGGGATGCCGCAGAACATATGGACCGTCTGGAACATCGTTCAGTGGGGTGAATGATGCTGGGCGGTACTGATGTGAAGCTTGAATTCCAATATGGAGAGCACGGACAACCTGATTTGGTTCATTGCATTTTTTCTGGAAACAAAACCGTATTTGTGTATATTTAATTTTACAAATATGAGTCATTATTGCAGGTCCAGGTTTGTGAATGACACACTGTTTCCAAGAGTGTAAGACTTCAGTTCTTATTGTGGTTACTATCATCATGATCACCATCATTATTTTTATTCCGGAATTGGACTTTCTTGGGGGCATGGCAGGAGGAGAGTAGCGTTGGACCCATTCAGTGGTGCTCAGGGCCTCCTGGCTCTGCCCCAGGGATCACTACTGGCAGTGATCACTACTCAGAGATCACTACTACTCCCTAGTTACCAAACTGGGGTTTGCTAAATTCAAGGCGAGCACCTTAGCCTCTGCACCATCTCTCAGTCTTTCTTATTATTGCAGGAAAAACAAAAGGCTACAATTCCTGCTGTCTTTTCTAGAAACTGAGCTACTTAGACACTTCCATGACAACCTTCCCAACTCCTGGGAGCCCTTGAATCACTGTGGATAGGAATGCTGTGAAATGCAAATTCCCACCACAGGTTAGGCAGGGCCTGTGATTCTGCATTTCTTTGTGTTTGCTTTTGCATTACACCAGGGGATGCCCAGGAACTACTCCCTGAGCTTGGGGGGAGGGGGGAATTGATCCCAATGTTGCTCAGTACCTGGGGACCATTCAGTACCAGGGCATGAACCCAGGTCCCCAATTACAAAATATGTGCTCAGCCTGTTAAATCATCTCTCCTGTATTTCTTTTATCATTTGTGTTTTGTTTGCTTGTTTGTTTTTCAATTTAGAACCAAATCAGGTTGTCTCATGTCCTGGGATTTGTAAGGGCCCCTGCCTGGGTCGTTTCCAACCTGCAACCATACCAAGTGGTGCTCAGGGCTGACTCCTGGCTCTGCCTCAGGGATCACTACTGGCAGGGCTCTGAGGGACCATAGGGGGTTCCAGGGAACGAACCCAGCTCCTCCACGTGTAAGGCAAACACGCTCCCCCACTGTACTTTCTCTCCAGCCCCGTCTCCTATATATTTCTAATGAGCTCCTGGCTGGCACTATTAGCATAGGTCCACAGACTACATTTTTAACAAGGTGTCTTAAAGATCTTCCCAGTGTTGCCTGGTAAGAACCGTTCAGACTCTTGTACAAACTACAAATTCGTGGGTCTACCCCAGATCCACTGAACCTCTCTGGAGGCCGGGAAACCACATTTAGTAGGTTGATTTGGTGTCCCGGCCCTAGAACTGGCCCTTCTTAATATCCAGGGACCTTCGATGAAATTGGCAACCTCTTCACCACCATCTGAGATCTGTGGTGCATGACTTTGGCCTTGTGGTTGTCATTTCAGAGGTCAGCCACACTAATGCCTCACACCTACCCTTTCAGCCCTGAGTACGGTTTTGTTTCCAGAAAATGCAATGAACCAAATCAGGTTGTCTCATGCCCTGGGATTTGTAAGGGCCCCTGCCTGGGTCGTTTCCAACCTGCAACCACAAGTGAGACCCACCGCAGAGTCTGACCCACTCAAGACAGAAGCTTTTTTTGTTTTGTTTTGCTTTTGTTTTTTGCATTTTGGGTCATACCTGGTGATGCACAGGGTTACTCCTGGCTCTGCACTCAGGAAGTACTCCTGGCCGTGCTCAGAGGACCATGTGGGATGCTGGGAATCGAACCTAGGTCGGCTGCGTGCAAGGCAAACGCCCTACCCGCTGTGCTATTGCTCCAGCCCCGACAGAAGCGTTTTGATCCCACTGAAGCCCTGCTCTTCCCCAGCCCCTCCTTTCTCCTCAGAGAGGGCTGAGCCCGCCAGTTCCTCCCAGCTTTCACCAGCCCCACTCACTTCCAGTTTGGTACAGCCTTCTCCATCACCTACCCAGGCCTCTTTCATTTCATCTCCCAGTGCTTGGCCTGGTTACCTCCAGAATCCTTGTTCCTCTTCCCTCTGCTTCGTGTTATCTTTCTCTGCCTCACTTCCCTCTGTGCGGCGGAAGTTTAAAAAGGAAGTGCCACAGCTCCCGCGTGCGTGGGTGGTTTCTCTCCGTGTGGGTGAGCAGGGTTGCAGCTCCAGCTTGTACATAGCTCTTGGTGCTCCAGCCAGGACCTCCCAGGCTCCCACTTACAGCAATGGCCCTGGCAGAAACAGTATTTCACGGTTTTTTTCCAAACCACCTTTTAAGCAGGACGCACCCCAGCACACACCACCTCCTACAGAATGGAGAAGTGACGTCAGGTGACTGCTCAGTGACACGGCCTCTATGTGTTAATGTCCCCCACAGGGGCTCATTCCCCAGATACTGACCCCTCTGAAAGTGCCATCCCAGACCTCAGTGCCTATTTAATTTATTTTTGGTTTGGAGACCACACCCAGTGGTGCCTGGAAGCCAGTCGTCCGCCCCCCAGTGTTTGGGGGATCCCTCCCAACAGTATTTATGGTGCTCCTGCGAAGTTTGCACTCGGCCCATTGACTTACCCCTCAGTGCCTATTTTAAAGGAAATGTCCCCATACCAAGTGATAGCATCACCCCACCCTTTCTAAACACTCGTGTATGTATTCACTTCCTAATTGGTCATTAATTCCGCTTCTTCTCATGAATACTGACTATGCACGAGGATTCTGTTTCAGTAAGAAATGCCAAAGACCTCTATCAAGCTAGCTTTATTAAAAATTATAAACTGTTTAAATGTCCCCGATTTGTATACATAATAATTGTTTAGATCAAGGGTCAGCAAACTCTTTTCATAAAGAGCCATATATAGTAATACTAGTATAAAGAAAGTCCTCCCTCGATGTTGAGAGAGAGCCTTGGAAATTACACTGTTAAGTGAAATCTGTCAGAATCAGCTTGATCTTAGGCTAATTGATTAAATAAGAGTTAAGTTCACGTGCCATGTTTCTGGTCTTTTCTGTCCAAAAAAAAACCAAAAACCCGGGGCTGGAGCGATAGCCCATTGGGTAGGGCATTTGCCTTGCACGCGGCAGACCCGGGTTCGATTCCCAGCATCCCATGTGGTCCCCTGAGCACCGCCAGGGGTAATTCTTGAGTGCAGAGCCAGGAGTGACCCCTGTGCATCGCCGGGTGTGACCCAAAAAAGAAAAAAAAAACAGACTTCTAAATAAAAACCAACAATGTTCCTAATATCAAACAACAGTTTGAATTCATTCATTCCTCCACTCATTCTCCAGGCGACTCACTCAGAGTCATGAGTGGCCAGAGTCTCTCCCAGTCGATGGGCACCTCCCTAAGTAGGATGTCCTGCCATCACTGGATACATAACACATACACACATACACACACACACACACACACACACACACACACACACATTCAGAAACTCGAAATGTGCAGTAGGTGCATATCTGTGGGATGTCGGGGGAACGTTGGTACCCTGCAAGACACATGGAAGTGGAAAGACATGCAAACTCCACACAAACTGTGCCCTCACCAGGAATTGTCTTCTTTCTCAACAACTTTATAATTATATTAAGTTCAGCAAAATGGCATTGTTAGGGGACTTTTTATGTATTTTATGTATTTTGTTCTGTTTTTGTTTTTGTTTTTTGTTTTTTTTGCTTTTTGGGTCACACCTGGCGATGCACAGGGGTCACTCCTGGCTCTGCACTCAGGAATTACCCCTGGCGGTGCTCAGGGGACCATATGGGATGCTGGGAATCAACCCAGGTCGGCCGCATGCAAGGCAAATACCCTACCCCACTGTGCTATCGCTCCCGCCCATGTGTTTTGCTTTGTAAGCCACTCTCTGCTCAACTGGTGATTGCTCAGTTCTGCTCTGGAGTGCGAGAGCCGCCGTATGCAACCCACACTGAGCATGGACGTACCCGGTCAAGCTTCCCTACAAAAACCAGACAGTGGGCCAGTTTCGACCCCTGGGCCAGAGTTTGCTTGCCCCTGGTTTAGAAAACAGGCTCAAGAGTCCAATGAACCAGGGTTTGATCTGCTTGTGTGATTCCTTAATCCCCCTAAACCTGCTTCTCTTCTTCGAAGTGGAGGTGGCAGAAGAAAGGGTTGGTTTTCATTCATGAACAGTTATCACATTTCTGGTTTATCATTCCAGCTTCTCCTCCCATACACCCGGTGCCATCAGTACCAGAGAAATGGAGGCCTCTATAGCTTCTGTGTAGCCCGAGGTCTTACAGCTGGGGAAGACCAGCCTGGGTCTCCAGTCTGTGCCCTTTGAGCCCAGCTCCCCTGCTCCCAGTCCCTCTGTTGTGCCGCCCACCATCTCCCCAGGGGGTCACTGTGGGTTGGCGGGGCGAGGGCCAGAGTCCACAGGCCCGCCTCGGGAACGGTGGACTGAACACGGCCGTTCACTTTCAGGCACTCACGGAGGACATTGCTCAGGAAAAAGCCAAAATGAATGAAGCCCTCGAGGAGGAACACAGGAAAGTCCAAGATCTCGAGAACCGCCTCATCCGCCAGAAGAAGGTACAAGGCGCAGAGGGCGCCTCGGCCTGAGCCCCAAACCAGGCCGCACAGCTCGGGAGGGGTCGGCCTGGGTCTCTCTCCAGGGCCTGCCTGACCCCCAGCTCCTGTGCTCTCAGCCCCGCCACCCTGCAACGCTCAGCCTCTGCTCGGGGTGGTTGCGAGGAGCCAAGAGTTAAGCCACTCTGCGCCTGGCCCTGGGCCCACTGTCCTGCCATGGCAACGGTGTGTTGAACAATGGCCGTTGACTTTCAGGCCTTGGAGGAGAGCATTGCTCAAGAGAAAACCAGAGCGCAGGAAGCGCTGGAGGAAGAACAGGCCAGAGTCCGAGACCTGGAGAGCCGCCTGGCCCAGCAGAAAGAGGTACGCGGTTCACTCCTGGAGACAGAGGCCGGCCAGCGACCAAAGTCAGTGCAAGCCTGAGATGGGGGCGGAGACGGGCGGGGCTTTCCTGGAGTGATTTGTCCTAGGGGAGGGCTCAGCCACGTCCAGAAGGAGCAAGGTGGGCCAGGGAGAGAGCCCTCGAGGGCGAGCCTGGGGAAGCCCCCAGAAGCACTGCAGACAGCATGAAGTTCAGTCACAGACAGGGAGGATGGGACCCAGCGGAACTGGTGTCTTCTGCATGGAGATGGTTGTCCCAAGCTTAGACGTGGAGGAATTAGCAGAGCCATGGGACTTCAGAGCGGTGGCAGTTCTCCCACCGGCTGAAATCATCCAACCATTGGCTCCACCAAAGAATCTTCTACAGGCTCAGCAGTCCTTCCCCGTGATCGTGTCCAGTTAACTCTGCCTCTTGCTGCCCGGGAGGTGTGGCAATCCCTGGCCTCAGGTCGGGGTCCTGCATAACTCACCTACTTCCACTTCCCCTGGCCTCTTCGGTGGTCGCAGCCCCTGCTGCTCTCCAGGCCTGGCACCCTCCCTGATGTCACGCTGTGTGCCTCTCGGCTCACCCCTCTGACCTGTGCTCCTCTCCGGAAGCCGCAGGCTGGCAGCTCACTGGCCAAAAGGGGCCTGTGGGCCTTATTATGTTCAGCCCAGTGGTAGCTTGTTTTGAGTTTGTAATGGGGCTGTGAAATTAGAAAAATGGGCAGAAGCCCCAGGTTTGGTCCCTGGCACCGCATGGTCCTCCAAGTATCACAGGTGCAGCCCTAAGCACCAAGCTGGGAGCATCCCTCAAGCACTGCCAGGGGGTATCCCCCTGCCACCAATACCACCACCCTGTTTGCAGCCAAGAATGCTGTAATTTTTCCCCCCAAAATATTCCCCTGTCCCAGGCTGGAGAGATGGCCCGGAGAGCCGAGCACATGCTGGACTCGGGGGAGGCCCTGCCCCATCCCCAGCCCTGCACGGTCCCCTGGACACCACTGGGAGTGATCCCCCAGCCAAGAGCCAGGGGTCACCCCCAAGCATGGCCAGGTGTGACCCCGAAACAACAACAGCAACATGCCAGTTTCCCTCTTCTCTTCAAGTCAGGAAAACCGGTTCTCGTTCCGTTTCCAAGAAACGAGCGGGGACTTGAACCCACAGGAGTCCAGCCTGGCTGCCACCTTCCTCCCCGTTCCCTGAAATGCAGGGAAATCCATGCGTGAGGTGCAGCCCGCTTCCTTCTGGGTCTCTGGGCCCCTGGAGAAATCTGAGTTTGAAATTCAACATCTGTTCTCCTCGGCAGTGAGCTTGGCCAGACCCGGACCCGGCCCTCTAGCCACATTGCCCGGGCCGCCCTCCCCCCCTCCCCTGTGGGAGGTGTGGCACTGCCCACTCTTATGCCCAAGAGAGCCTTGGGGAGGGCTGTTACCTCCGTGGCTGTTTCCTTTGTGAGCCCCCTCGGATCGCTGTCACGTGATGCTCTCCATGAGCTCTGCCATCCCGAGGGGGCCCCAGAGGTGAGGCGGGCAGAGAGGAAGGCTGACGCCACGGCCTGAGGAGAGCCACGTCCGGATCCTGACCAGGCTCTGTCCGCCCTGGCTGCAGCAGGTCACGCCACACCTGCCTCTGAAAGGCGCTGGTGAGGCTGGAGACGATGAAGAGCTTGGCCCAGAATTGCTCCCCAGCCAACGGTCACTATTAGCGCCATCGGTCTCTGCCCCTGACGAGCGCTCGGTGCTTCTCAATGCTCGCTCGATGCCATCCTCATGCCCCAGAGAAGAAACTGTACCCGCTCAGCCCTGAGGTGGACAGAAGGCGCTCTCTGCCTCCAGAGTCCCTGAGATTCCGCCCTGCGGGGAGGGGGATGTTTATGTGTTGGGGCTTCTCCGGAATTCCCCGGATAGCTGCGCCCTGCAGCCCTCTGTAAACAGTGTCAGGGACGCCTGGTGCCGAGTTCTTTCTCCAAGGGCAGGAGGAGATAAGAGGAGGATCTCACAAGGGGTTGGTGAGGTCAAAGGCTGCCAGGAGGTCAGAGATCAAAGCGCAGGGCAGGGGACGGCTCTTGGATTGAGGGTTGCAGGGTCATGGGGGGACCTGAGGAGAGAGATTTAAGGAGAACGGAACAGGGAACAGCGTAATTGCGGAGCAGAGCATGGCCGGGTCACCCCAGGACTCATAAAATGCCAGTTCGGCAGCCCTCTCTGGGTTTCCTGCCCTGCCGAAAGGGGGTGGGGCTGGGATCTGAGATCAAAGGCTCAGACACAAGGTTTGTGTGTGTGTGTGTGTGTGTGTGTGTAACCTTGAGTACTTCTTTGATTTTCTTTTCATCAGATCTTCCACCGCATTATCAGATAAGCCTTTTGTTGTTTTTTTCTTTTTTTTCTCCCTTTTCTTTTTCGGGCACACTGGGTTCAGAGCTGTGCGGGGAGGGCCGTGTCTCAGTGGGTGTAGAACCCAACCTTCCACAGATAGGGCTGTGCCCATCGCCCATCCTTCAGACTCTCTCTCTCTCTCTCTCTCTCTCTCTCACTCTGAAGTCAGTAGAGTCAGAGGTCACAGTGAGGTCACATGGAAGGGTCATTCGCATCACCAGCATGGGTGAGTCGGGGCACAGTGGCTGAGGGGCCAGGCCCTGTGCGAGAGGGGTGCTAGAACAGAGGGGACCAGCCCACCCCTCAGTGCCCCGTTCAGCCGCAGAGGAGCCGAGGGGAAAGCCTGTAGGTGGACATGGATCAGAGAGTGAAGCCAGCCCTGCAGGTTGGAAAGCGCTGAAGTCTCTTCCTCAGCCTGGGGGAAAGTAACTCCCCTGAAAACAGCCTCGTTCTCCCCCCTAACCCACGGCCACCACCACCACCACATTCTGCTCTCTGCTTCCTTTCTGGTAGAGGATTCCCCTGGTTGTTTTGCTTTGCTTCATTTACACCATTTTTCATGCCAAAGAAGCCCTGTGGTAGGTAACAGGCTATTTCTTTTGTGGGCTGGTGGGGATCTAACACAGATTGTAAGGGAAACCCTGTTCCAAGTTCCAGACACCTGACAGTTTAAAACACAACCCGCCGGCGCGTGCAGTGCCCTTCAGTAGTAGAGCCCCTAGGATTGACTTTTGTGATTTGGACAGAGCCAGTCAAGGTTTCCGAACTTCCTCCATACAAGGTGGACTAGGGCATCGGCTTCCCTCCCTCCTCCTTGTCTGAGCCTTCCCTCTCCCCAGAGAGCTCTCTCCAGGCCTTCTCGAAACCAGCCCAGGGCCCCCCTCTTGAAACCTGATTCTCCCGTAAGAGATTTATGTCAGTGATGGGAGAGTCCATCTTAGCCCAGAGCCTGCTGGCACCACCCCCTGGTCAGAGCTCAGGCTCCAGAATGCCACGGCCTGCTCCCCTCCTCTCGCCGAGGGCCTCGGCAGACAGGCTGCCTGCTCCCCCCTCCATGAACTCAAACCCAGGCCCCACCACGGCCCCAAAGCTAGACCCTTGGCCCTTGGGGACTCTCGGTGCCTCCTGTTTCTTCACTCCTTGTGTGGGGCCACGAACCGCACTTGTCCGAGTGACCGTGAGCACCAGCTGGGTGGGAAGTGCTGGCGGGCCCCGGGTGCCACACCAACCCCAGCGCTCAGCCGAGTGTCACTTCCTGTCTCTGTGTCACCAGCAGTGCCCCTAAGTGTGCGGCAGCCTAAAGCCCCGTGATCTGACTTTCAGGTTTTGGAGAGCAGCATGGCCTTTGAGAAAAGAAAAGCAAAGGAAGCCTTAGAGACAGAAAAGAGGAAAGTCCAAGATCTGGAGAACCACCTAACCCAGCAGAAGGAGGTATGGGGAGCAAACACACACACACACACACACACACACACACACACACACACACACACGTGGGCCATCACAGACAAAGCCCCTTTGGAAGAAAGCGCTGAAGGCGGAAGTGAGGCCAGACCTTTGTGCCTGAAGCAGAGTGCGGGGGGCAGTGGGGAGAGACCAGAGCAGGGCTTACATTTGAAGGAGCCTGGGTCACTTCGTACAACTCAACTGAGCATCCTGGGTCTCAGTTTGCCTGTGTATAGAATGGGGATGTAACAATTCCTGCCTCCTGGATTAAAAGAGCTCATGTAGAAAGTTCTAAATCTGTACCTAGAGCATAGAGGGCCCTCTGCCGAAGGATTCCCTGTTCCACTCCCCAGATGTGTGTGGGGGGGGGAGAAGGGGGGGAGACGGGGGCATACTCCAGGAGGGAAGCCCTGGGTTGGAGTCTCGACTGGTCCCTCAGCCAGCATCCTCCTCCTCGTGGTCATCAGAACCTATTTTGGGCGCTGGGGAGAGGGTTCAGAGGGATGGCGCACCTGCTGTGCAGAGTCGAGGCCGGGTCATCTCCTTCACCAGGTGGCCTCCTGAGCACCTCTGGGTGCGACCTTGGTGGCCTCAGCACCACCTGTCTGGGAGTATCAGACCCGCACAGCCTGTGGGGTGACCTCGGGGCTCAAGCTGTGCAAAGGGCAGTGGGGTGTCAGAGGAGGGCAGCAGGGGGCAGGGGGTGGCGGGGTGCCAGGACCCTAGGTCACGGCAGAAGGAAGGGGTCGTCACACCACTTTCCATACTAAGGAAAGTGTTTCCGAGGCGGCAGGAAACAGGCCCTCCCAGCTGTGTCCGCCCACCTCAGACCTCCAAGCCCACCCCCGGAGAGGATAGTCGGAGACCTGCGGGCATGAAGGGAACACACCGGCCCGAGCACTGTGCTGGTGGGACAGGGCCACCCGGATAGACGTGGAACCTCGTGGTGCGGGGAAGGGGAGGGTGTCTGGGCACCAGGTCCAGGCAGAGCTGGACGCCGGCCCCCCCGGGCCCGAGCCTCACCAGGGCAGCCCCATAGCCAGGGTGGTTGGGGGAGTGCAACGGGGTGGGTTGGAGGGAGGGGAGGCGGGGGAGGTCAGGCAGGTGAGCTGCTCCGCTCTGGGGACAGGGGGACAGAATGACACATGTTGACGACCCTCACAGAGCCTCCAGAGACAGAGCTGAGCATGCCGAGTGATTTCACTCCATCTCCCTCGCTGGCTCACACAGATTTCCCGAGCACCTGCTGTGTGCCGGGCCCTTCAGAGGCTGGGAATGGGGCCAGGGACCAGGCCCGGCCCTCCCAGAGCTTCCACTTCCACGGCAGGTGAAGGGGGCATACGAGCCTCGTCGGCCAAAGTGCAGCATCACTCTGGTGCCCGGGGCCATGGGGAACGGGGCCGAGGAGGAGAGGATGCCAAGGAAGCTGGAGGGCTTCTCCGAGGAGGTGATAGCTGTGTGAGGCGGGAGTCATCCAGGGTCTGCACCTGGGTCAGGCCTCCAAGATCAAGAGCAGGGACCAGGAGGCTGCTGCAGGCAGGGGCAGGAGGGATGCAATTAAAGCTGGAGAATGATGTGTGCATGAGAAGTATGATTAACCGTGTTGTGAACCCCAGTACCTCAGGGAGGGAGGGAGGGAGGGAGGGGGGGAGGGAGGGAGGGAGGGAAGGAGGGAGGAAGGGAGGGAGGAAGGAAGGAAGGAAGGAAGGAAGGAAGGAAGGAAGGAAGGAAGGAAGGAAGGAAGGAAGGAAGGAAGGAAGGAAGGAAGGAAGGAAGGAAGGAAGGGAAAGAAAGGAAGGAAGGGAAAGAAAGAAGAGAAAGAAAGAAAGAAAGAAAGAAAGAAAGAAAGAAAGAAAGAAAGAAAGAAAGAAAGAAAGAAAGAAAGAAAGAAAGAAGGAGGAAGAAAGGAGGAAGGAAGGAAGGAAGGAAGGAAGGAAGGAAGGAAGGAAGGAAGGAAGGAAGGAAGGAAGGAAGGAAGGAAGGAAGGAAGGAAGGAAGGAAGGAAGGGTTTAAAAATAAATAGGGGGCTGGAGTGATAGCACAGTGGGTAGGGCGTTTGCCTTGCACGCGGCCGACCCGGGTTCGATTCCCAGCATCCCATATGGTCTCCTGAGCACCGCCAAGGGTGATTCCTGAGTGTAAAGCCAGGAGTGACCCCTGTGCATCACCAGGTGTGACCCAAAAAGCAAAAAATAAATAAATAAATAAATAAATAAAAATAAAGAAATAAAGCTGGAGGAAGATAGGAGTCAAACTCAGGGTCCAGGGAAGAGGCAGGAGGCAGAGACTCTGATAGACAAAGCCAGGCCTGGTTCCAAAGATGCACCAAGCGTCGCCTCCAGTTCAAATCCCAGCTCTACTCTCACACGCTGTGTGACGCAGGCAAGCCCCCTTGCCCCCTCTGTGCCCTCCTCTGTAATGTGGGGGCGCAGTGACAGAACCCTGCTGGAAGGTGGTTGTGAGGAGTCATGGCCTCATTGTGAAGCACCGCCAGGCCAAGGGCAGGGTCCAGCGGGGGGCCATGGGGAGGAAGGGAGGGGCACAGGGGCTTTGGGCTGGGGAGGGGGTGGGGGAACTCGGGGGCATGGACAGTCAGCCAGATATCGTGGTGGTGGAATTGTGCCAAAACAACAAAGCAAGCATCAGAATCCAGGTAGGGCAGGGTGCTCTGACTTCCGGGAGGCGGGGCCCAGGCTGTGGACAGCGGCCACCCCCCCGCCCCCCACAGGTCCCTTGTCCACAAGGGCGGGGCCCTGTGCTGGCCAAAGTATGAAGAGCTCAGCAGGTCCAGCTTTGGAGAGTGCTCAGCGCCCTCCTCCTCATTTGCATGTGTGACGGTGTGACGTGCCAGCCACCGGCCCTAAAGGAAGGGAGATGGGCCTGCCCGGGGGATCCGGTGGGGTCAGGAGAGTCTTGGGAGGACGTGGCCATGGGGAAGCCCCTTCAGGGTGGTGACCCGGAGCCCGGAGCCCAGAGGGGTGAGGAAGCCTCAGAGCAGGGCCAGGGGTGGGGGGTGTCACAGCACTGGGCTACCACATTAGGAAGGTGGTCGCCGCACCAGGACACTTCTCTCAGCCCCTCCCCACCCGCACAGCCTCCCCGTGGCCACTGTCGCAGGACATTAATGGCCAAGGCAGAGGCCAGTGGAAAGCTGGGGTGAGCACAGGCCACACGGTCCCACCCCTCCCACACAGCCGAGTCTCGCTGCACGCCCCGCCCCCCCCCCCGGGCCACCGTCCCTGCCGCGTGCACAGATCTCCATGGTTTCTCTCCTAGACTGTGGGCGGGGGCATGACTGGGGGGACTTTCCCGCTTTGACTGTGGCCTGCGGTAGGCAAGGCTGGGCTCAGTCCCCTCCTCTCTCCCCTCCAACCAACAAGGAGACTGTTGAAGTCCCACACTGTCCCAAGCATCTGTTCTTTGAACCCAAACCTTTGTAGGCTGGAGACACGCCAACCCCCCACCCCAAACCCCAGTGTTGTTGGAAGTCACAGTAGCAGACCTGCTGAGACAGGAAGGATGGTCCCCCCCTCCCCTTCTCCCAGGCCCAGGTACTTTCCAAGGGCACCACCGGGTATCAACAGAACTGGATTAGTCAGGCCAGCGTCACCCTGCAGCTATCATTTCCTCAATCCCCACCTCAGGGGCGTGAGGAACCCCACCTCCCAGGCTCTTGCCTACCCTCCTCCCCTCCCACTCAGGAGTCTCACTTCGCACCGGGGGCCGCGGGGGGACTCCTGTCTCTTGAGCTTTCTCTCCCCAGCCCTGACTCACTGGCTCCCACGATTACCCACCCTGTCTTCTTCTTCCCTCTGCGTTGGCGCTCTTTCCCTCCTGCCCCCTGCCCTCACGCCGTGCATCCTTGCCTTCCAGATTGAGGAGAGCACCATCGCCTATGAAAAAAACAGAGCGATGGAGGCCGTCGAGAAGGAGAAGAAAAGGGTGCAGGATCTGGAGAACCGCTTAACCAAGCAGAGAGAGGTACGAGGGTCCGTGCAGAAAGGTGCCCGCAGCAGTGGGGTTCCAGGCTCAGGTCGGGAGCTCAGGCTCAAGTCTGGCCCCCTCCACTCTGGCTGTGGGACAGGGGCACCTTCCTTGGCTTCCTATTCCTGAAACACAGAAGAATGCCAACAAGGCTGATGGCTGACATACTCGACCTAGAACCTTCCCCGTGACTCTGGGCCTGCTGCCCATGTGGGCTGCTTTCATTCATTCATTCATTCATTTGTGGTTGCTCTTGCCAGCGGATGGCTGGGAAGTGGAAGGGACACTTTATGGCCACCCATCCTCTCTCTGGTGTACCCGAGCTTTGTGTGGGCTCGGCTGTCTGCGGGTAAAAGAGGACTCAGGATCTGGACACCTGAGTTTCTCAGCCCCTGCAGATGTCTGCAGCAGAACTTGTCGTCGTCGTCATCATACCCTTCCCAATCAGCCAGCATGTCTTGGGAGCGCAGGTGCCGTCGAAGGAAGTTGCCTCGCTCTGTAGCTGGACGCCTCCTGACTGCAGGATGGCCCTCGCTGCTCCTGGATCCCAGCATGACAAAACACAATAGTCCCTATCTTAAAGGCCCAGACCAAGGAGCACACAACCAGGAAATAGTGGGTTGCACAGAAACGGAGGAAAATACAGCTTCGAAGGATTTTCAAGACCCAGTGGGGGCCAAAAGATCTTTAAATCTAGCCACATCAATCTTCAGAAATGATTCTCAAACATCAGCATGCGGACGATCACGAGGAGACACTTAACCTTATAGGCTCATCTCCTAAGTCTGCCCCGTGCTCATTCACTGGGGGGTGCACTTGAGCATCTGCATTTTCATGGACAACTAAGTGACTAAGTGACGGGGGCACTTGGAGCGCATAGTAGGAAGGAAAGCAATGCCAGGAACGCACATCCGGATTAGTAGAGGCCAATCCCCCTCCCCCGCTCCCTTTTTGTGAAAGGGGCCCTGTCCTGCTAGATTGCACGTAGGACACGCTCAGCAAGCGGGGAAATGCGATGCCCGGCATAGACCTTGTGTCTGGGGCTGGTGCTCGGTGGGCAGACGGGGCACACAGGCACAGTGCCATGGGCGGAGACGGCCCAGAGACGCCCTGTGTTTGTGTAAAGCCCATCCGCCAGCGGACCGCCAGTGGCTCTTGTGAAATAAGTTAATGAAGGGTAAGGCTGGAACTCCGTGTGGAGTCTGTGCCTTGCATTGTGTGAGGCCTGGGGAAAAAAAAGACAGGAAAAGCAAAGAAAAAGTAAGGAAGAGGGGAGGGGAGCAGAGAAGAAAAACTTCAATCAGGAGTAGGAGGAAAGGAGAAATTATTTAAAATGTTAAGAGGATTGGTAAAATGAATGAAGAATAAGACTAAGGGGGAATGAAGGGGGACCAGAGCGATAGCACAGTAGGTAGGGCACTTGCCTTGCTCACAGCCAACCCAGGTTCAATCCCCGGTACCTGACATGGTCCCCCGATCACCACCAGGAGTAATTTCTGAGTGCAGAGTAACCCCTGGCCCCAAACCAACGCCCCCAAAAAGTCTAATGGGGAAACAAGTGGGCATTGTGAACTCCATGAATGGTCCCCAGTTTTCTGGCAGTTACAGTGAAAGGAGAGCCCAATTGCAGTTCCGTAGACCAAAGTGGACCAACTACTCTTGGAAACAGGACTGCTTGATTCTGGCTCCAGAGTC
Source organism: Sorex araneus (assembly GCF_027595985.1). Lineage (NCBI taxonomy): Eukaryota > Metazoa > Chordata > Mammalia > Eulipotyphla > Soricidae > Sorex > Sorex araneus. The sequence continues at coordinate 57,786,926 of NC_073306.1, read as the reverse complement.
CTAAAGTGGAGGACTCCCTCCTCACCCACAGCCCTAGGGCAGACTCGCTCCTCACCCATAGCCCAAGGGCAGTGTGACATGAGACAGCAAGGTCTTGTGACAGTCCTCAAGGCAGTTTTCGTTTGGCGAGATCTGGGAAGTGTGGAGAAAAGACGTGAGCAGGCTGGTTGCTTATTTGAACGCAGTAGTACTTGTTTATGCAGAAGAGCCAGCAAAGGATTGATCTCATCCACTGTAGCACGTAGCACTGTCGTCCCCGTCCCATTGTTCATCAACTCGCTCGAGCTGGTACCAGTAACATCTCCATTGTGAGACTTGTTGTTACTGTTTTTGGCTTATTGAATACACCACAGGGAGTTGCCAGGCTCTGCTGTGCAGGCGGGATACTCTCAGCTTGCCGGGCTCTCTGAGAGGAACCGAGGAATCGGACCCAGATCAGCCACATGCAAGGCAAACGCCTACCCGCTGTTCTATCACTCCAGTCCATCTCGGGGCCGGAGCGATAGCACAGTGGGGAGAGCGTTTGCCTTTCATCTCATCCACAAAGGCAAAACAAAAATAGGCTTTATATATGAGACGGGAGAGAGAGGAGAAGGACAATAGCTCAGAACTGGACCAGAGCCATAGTACAGCAGGTAGATGCTTTCCCTGCATGCGACCAACCCAAGGTTTGTTCCCCAGCATCCCATATGGTCCACCAAGCCCCACCAAAGGTGATCCCTGAGCTCAGATCCTGGGGTTAAGCTCTGAACACCACCAGATGTGATCCCCAAAAAAGAAACAAAAAAAATCTAAGAAGAAAATAAGGTCAGACCTATGTCAGCAGTGAGTGAGCTGCCGGAGCGGAGATGGGAGGCAGCAGGTGACTCCCCGGGGCAGCCTCACTTCCACAGAGAAGCACCTCGGCCCCTGGAGTGCTGGGCCGCTCTGCGCCATGCCTTCCAGTGTCATCGCCAGCCTCTCCTTAGGCCAGAGCCACGCACTGTCCACAGTGGGCTTGTCAACAGTAACGCAAAGTGAAGAACCTCAAGAGGAATGAAGGGCACTCCAGGGTGCTATAAAGAGGGGAAGGCGGGGACTGGGATACAGTGGGTAGGGCCTTTGCCTTGCATGCAGCTGGCCTGAGTTCGATCCCCGGCATCCCATATGATCCCCCAAGCACCGCCAGGAGTAACCCCTGAGCATTGCTGGGTGTGACCCAAAAAGCAAAAAAAAAAAAAAAAGGGGGGGGGAAGGTGACTCCCAGATGAGGCTGGAGAAGACATGGGATAACATGGTATACTTAAAATTTTTTTTTTTGTATTGAAATAAGTGGACTGGAGCAATAGCGCAGTGAGTAGGGCATTCGCCTTGCACGAGGCCGACCCGGTTTTGATTCCTCCGTACCTCTCGGAGAGCCTGGCAAGCTACCAAGAGTATCTCGCCCACATGGCAGAGCCTGGCAAGCTACCCATTGGGTATTTGATATGCCAACAAAAAAAACCAGTAACAAGTCTCACAATGGAGACGTTACTGGTGTCCACTCAAGCAAATCAATGAGCAACGGGATGACAGTGATACAGTGATACAGTGATTGAAATAAGTGTCCCTGTTTACTGTGTTTACTACGGAAATTCAGAGAAATTATGGGAAATATAGAAAATCACTAGGAAACAAAGCAGCACCAACTTCCATTCCACAGAGCAGAGTTGCCACGGGTGACATACTGCCATATCCCGGGCTACACACACACACACACACACACACACACACACACACACACACACACATTAATTAATTGTTATGACAGACACCCGCACGGATTGGTTTATGATAACATGATCTGCATTGTGGTATGACGCATGCTGATTTGAAGGCTCCTTTCCCACCGAATATTTTGCATAAACAAAATACTGTTTGGACATCAGTGAACATGCTTCCAGCCGCACAATGGATGACCTGGTGAGGCCAACTTTATTTACCCTTTCCCTGTGGTCAGCACGGGGGCCGTTTCTCATTTTTCACCAGAGTAAACAATGTCTGGTTGAACCGCACACACACACCATCAATCTTTGTGCACGTGTGCGCCTACACCCTCCTAACAAAGTCCCCAAAGTGGAGCCACTGAGCCCCAGGATTTGAGGACGTTCAGGCTCATGAAGATGTGCTCCCAGATGGATGCCCCACCCTCGCAAAGGTCTTCTTCACACCTTTTTTGCCTTACCATCAACAGAGTCTCAGAATGCCCAGCATGGCGCTCAAGAACCTTTTTTCAGAGGCTGGAGCAATAGCATAGCGGTTAGGGTGTTTGCCTTGCGCGCAGCCGACCCGGGTTCAATTCCGAGCATCCCATATGGTCCCCTGAGCACCGCCAGGGGTAATTCCTGAGTGCAGAGCCAGGAGTAACCCTTGTGCATTGCCAGGTGTGACCCAAAAAGAAAAGAAAAAACTATTTTCTATTAGATTAAGTAAAGTTCATGAAAAGTCGACCCATACTGTGTGATTCCAGCACTGTGACATTCTGGCGAGGGTAAAGCTGTGGTACAGAACAGGAGAGGATGAATGGGCAGTCCACAAGTGCCATTTCTGTAGGGCTGATGTCAGACTTGTGTCTAAACCCATTCGCGTACAGCCAGTTGACTGGAAGCTCTCTACTTGGGCCAGCAGATCAGGATGTCCTGAGGTTCATCACTGTATCACTCTATCTCTGTCATCCGCTGCTCATCAGATTTGCTCGAGCGGGTACCAGTAACATCTCCATTGTGAGACTTGTTACTGGTTTTTTTTGTTGGCATATCCAATACCCAACTGGTAGCTTGCCAGGCTCTGCCATGCAGGCAGGATATTCTTGGTTGCTTGCCGGGCTCTCCGAGAGGGGAGGAGTCGGCCACGTGCAAGGCAAAAGCCCTATGCTCTGCTATGAGGCTCATAGGCAGTGTTGATAGCTGCAGTGCTTGAAGGAGGGAGGGAGCTAGGGAGTACCCAGGAATTCTCTGTGCCTTCCTCTGATGTGGCTGGTCATTTTGCCCTTGACCTAAAATCAGTACGTAAAGTACACGAAGCCCCAGCCCAGCTCCCCTTGCAGTGCCCACACACTCCGTTATCCGAGGAACAAAGAGACCGACTCCTGACAATCAGAGACTGAGAGAACTGGCTTCAAGCTTGAGGGACTTGTGACACTCAAGGACATGGTGACTCAAGTCCCGTCGTGGGGAGCTTCGGAGGCAAGAGGGGGAGGTGTCATCTCTGTGGAGATGATAGAGGGCAGCGGAGGGAGCTCCCTGAGACAAAGGGGTGAAGGAACTTGGCACATTTGTCCTGGAAAACAAATTGAGAGAGATGACAGCCCTCCTCAAATATTTAACGGGCTCTCTCATAAAAGAGAAATAAAACTTACTCAACGAGCTCCAAGTGACAGAGCTGAGCTCAGCGACCAGAAATCACGAGGAGATGGATTTCGGCTGAATATGAAAAAGGGCGCCATGATCATTGGCACCTGCCCGAGAGAGAGGGTGCGGATTCTGCGTGTTTTTTTGGGTCACACCCGGCGATGCTCAGGGGTTACTCCTGGCTTTGTACTCAGGAATTACTCCTGGCGGTGCTCGGGGGACCATATGGGATGCTGGGAATTGAACCCAGGTCCGCCATGTGCAAGGCAAGCGCCCTACCTGATGTACTGTCGCTCAAGCCCCGAGCGCGGATTCTGTTAAGCTACTCAACAGGAAAGTATTAGCGTTTCTATTACTAATACTCTAATATTCTAATACTCTCTACTAGGAAGTAATAGAGTTCAGCTCCCCTCGGATAATGGAGATTGCTCGGCGAGGATAAAAGACTCGTTTTTTAATTTCTGCTCATTTGGTGCTTTCTATTTGTCTAGGAAATAGACTTAAAGGAACAGAAAGAGGATATTTTAAATAATAAATTAAGCGATACCCTGGCCCTGATAGAAGAACTGAAGAGAGCCAAGAAGGCTGAGAGTCTTAGAGCAGATAATCTCGCTAAGAAATTAAATGAAACATTAGCTGAGCTGGAAACTTCAAAGACACAATTGGTAAGTTGGGGCAGGGGCCAGAGGGTTTTCTCTCGGCACAACACGGCAGAGCCTGAGCACGTGTGTCTCTGAGTCAGAAGCCAGAGTCTCTGCCCCATCAGCTCTCTGGGGCCAGACGAACATGGCAAGTCATCTCCTGGCCTCAACCCACGAGATGCCAGTAGTACCCCGCTCCTCCGTTGTAACGGCCAGAAAGGTCTCTAGACCTCCCCCCCCCGGGTGCCAAGAGTTGGTTTAAAGGGAAAGGTAAAACTTCTCTGCTTAGAGGGAGGCTAAGCGGTCCTCTCTGTAGAGCGTCCTGGGGCGTTGCAAGGCAGAAACCTCAGGGGATCAGGTGCAGGACAGAGAAACCAGGGGATGCAGTCATCAGTCTGGTTTCCGGTTTGTTTTTGCTTTTGAACTTCACCTCATGGTGCCCGTTGGTTGCGCCTGTCTCAGTGCTCATCCCGTGACGGGAACTTGGGCCTCCTGCATGGAAAGCAAGTGCTCAGCCCTTGGAGCCACCTCCGCTCCATAGACTTTCAAATCATGCTTTAGAGGCTTTTCTTTATTTTTTTGAGGCTTTTTTTTTTTCCGGTGGGGTTTTTATTTTTTTGAAGGGTTTTTTTTTTTTTTTTGGTGGGGTTTTATTTGTTTCTTTCCCTTTTGGGGGGCCCACACCTGGTAAAATTCAGGGCTTACTCCTGCCTCTGTGCTCAGGGTTCACTCCTGGCAGTTCTCTAGGTGGAGTGCTGGGATTCCAACCACAGTCAGCTACATGCAAGGCAAGCCCTCCACTTGCAGTACTACCTCTCAGGCCCTGTTCTAAAGTTTCAACTTGGACAAAGTGGGGAGGGGGAGAGGTGTGGGATGGCAGGGCCAGAGACAGCTCAGTGGTGGTGAGCCATCCCCGCAGGCCTGGGGTTCCCACACACCTAGTGCAATCCTACAGCACTCACGGCCTCAGTACTTCCCAGATAAGTGTGTGCATGCACCACAACCAAAGACGTGTGTCTCTCCCCCACCCCGCCCCCAGGCATCACCACGGCTACAAAGGGAAGAGAAGTGGAGAAGGGGGGAAACTGTCAAGTCTAGGCTCTGGCCTTGAAGGCTCAGTGCAGGGCCCGGGGCTGCCCTTCATCCACTCGGGGGAGGGGTCTCCGGAGCAACAAGGGTTCTTCTGGCGGAGGCACACAGGCACAGCTAGAGAGGGGCTGGAGGGGTGCAGAGACAGGTCCAGGCCTGGCTGGCTGTCACGATAGCCCCAAATCGTTAAGCACCTGGATGGCCGGGACGGCCGACGCGTGGGGAGGAAGGAGTCACGAGAGATGCAAGGGAGAGGGGAGGAAGGAGACTCAAGAACCTGGACAGGAGAGCCGAGGAGAGGGAGATGGCAGAGGGGCTTCCAGAGGGCACGCGGACAGCACGCTGATGGCAGACGGACCCGGGTGCAGGATCAGCGTTCCACAGTGCCCAGGCTTTTAGGGGCCAAGGATGTGTCTCCATGGCAGAGAACCTGGCTTTTAGGGGCCAAGGACATGTCTCCATGGCAGAGAACCTGCCTTGCAAAACTCAAGTCCTAGATTCCATCCTGAGCTTGTGTTGGTACCTTAGATTGAAGGGAGAAAGCAAGATAAGGTACTGAAATTTGGAAGGTGGGCCAGAGAGATAGGACAGTGGGTGGGGTGCTTGCCCTGCAAGCAGGTGACCCGAGTTTGATACCCTGCACCCCATATGGCCCCCTGAGCACTATAAGGAGTAATCCCTGAACACAGACCCAAGAGTAAGTCCTGAGCACCACCAGGAGTGATCCCTGAGCACTCCTAGGTGTGAGCCCCCAAAACAATCCAATAAAATAAATTTGAAGCCAACCCCACTGGCATGGTTTTTGAGATTGAGATTCCCAGAGGAAGAATGTCCTCTAGGAGGTGGTTCACGGCCAAGGCCCATCATGCCAGCTGGCAAGAGGGTGCAGGAGTATGGCGTGGGGGAGAGAGAGCAGAAGGGACAGTCAGTCAGGAGGTGGTGAGGAGCAGGAGCCAAGATGCAGCCCCCAAGCTGGAAGAAGCAGAAAGAACCTCAGAAGCGAGAGCCACATTCCAGGGAAGGGTTTGATTCACCATCTGGGGATCACCTGCAATCTGTTTCTAAGAAATACAGTGCCAGAAACTCATCCAGGGAATCGTGCACCCAGGTTGTATCCCAGGTACTTCCTGGTGGTCCCTGCTACCCCAGGGCCCGAGCAGCACCACATTTTGGGGCCTTGGCATTGATCCATTGACCCAGCTAACTGAGGAGCAGTCCCCAGACCCTCTGAGCACCACTTAAGTGCTCACATACACACACACACACACACACACACACACACACGCACACACACACAAATTGCAATCGCATCCTTTTTGTTCTTATAAAATCGTTCATTCATGGAAGCAATGACCATTCCTTGAGTGACACGGTCTAGATGCTGTGGCAAAGATCTAGGCATCCGTGCTACGAGTATATGGATAAAGAAAAGATGCTTCTGCTCCCTCTGGAGCTGTTCATCAGAGCAGGGAGATCATTTATAGGTGATGCTGAGCGCCTGCAGGGAAAGAAACGAGGGTGGTGGGAAACAAAGGGTCCACAGACAAGCAGGGAGGGCTTCTCTGAGGAGGTGACATGGAATCCAAAACCAGACTCACAAGAAAGCGCAGCGGCCTAAGGAGGCAGGGGGGAAGGCTCCGGGCAGAGGAAGCAGCCGAGGCAGAGGCTCTGGGTGGGGGTCCAGACTGTTCCCCGTGGCTGTCCTCCCTGCCCAGTCCCGCTGACGGAACGTGCACCTGCCTCCCCAGACGACCACGGAGGAGCGGATGCAGCTACAGCAGCAGACCCTCCGGGCCCTGCAGGAGCAGCAGGAGGAGCAGAAACAGGGGTTCGAAGAGGAGATCCTCCAGTACAAGGAGCAGATCAAGCAGCACTCACAGACCATCGTGAACCTGGAGGAGCGGCTCTACCGGGTGGTGGAGCACCACAGGAAGATCGAAGACGAGATCGCCACACTGAAGGCGGCGGAGCCAGGTGGGTCTGCAGAAGGGCCAGGGAGGGAGGACAAGGGGCCTGCGCTGGTGGCAAAGCTTTTCCCACCAGGCTCGGGGCCCGCCAGGCCCACGCTAAGCGGAGGGACGGCCACGAGCTGGGCCAGGCAGACACGCAGGCTGCAAGGCTGTGGAATCTGGCACCTGGAATGTCCCGGGCAGGGGCCTCTCCCTGGCTCTTCCTGCTGTCCATCTCCGGTCTCTGGCGCTTTCAAATGCACCTGGGCTTTGTCTCAGGAAGATAAGCCTGTAGGGGGGCGGGGGGGGGGAGAGTGCAGAGGGCTCTGGAGGCTGCGGAGGTCTCACCCCTAGCAAGGTAACACCTTCCAAGCTCTGCTACAGCCCAGCTGCCCCCAGCCCCACCAGGGAGCCCTCCCAAAGTGAACAGAGACGCTGTTCTCTGGGCCTGAAAGGGACTTCTGAGATGAGAGCTCCTATTCTCCCTCAGTGACCAAAGGACTATATTACCTTTGGTTTGAGACTAGTGTAAACTCTGACCACAGAAAAAAGGAAGAGAGAAGGTAGGACCCGGTGGGCCACTGGAGGCCCCCCCACCCGCCCTGTCCAGACCCTTAGACTATATCCTAGCCAATCAACCTCTGCCAGCTCTGTTCCACCTGTTTCCTGAGCTGGAGTTTACACCTTGGCGAGCCTCAGGAAAAGGTGCATGAGCTCACACATGGGGGGAACCCCGGTCGGGGACACCAAACACACACAGCGGGTCTCCATAGCGGGTGAGGGCTGCAGCTGCTGGGGGTCATGTACGTGGGGAGGGAGTTGGCTGTGCCCATTAAGCCACGGGGGCATGGGAGGACCCCTCACGTTAGGATGGCTCATGATGCGCACTTGTCCTTCCCATTCAGCCCAGAAGGAAGAAACACAACCAGCTCTTCCACTGCCTCCTTCACCAAAGAGCAGCCCCACGGACGACGCAAGGTGCAGTCCCGCGATGTAAGTATTCCCCCAGGGTGAGGGAGCACCGGAGAAAGCCCCTCTCTGACCACCCCAATCAGCACCGCAAAAGGAGGCCAGCCGCGCTAAGGGTGGAGGGTCTCCTTTCCGAAACCTTCTCTGAGAGTTTCCATCTCTTTAGCGACTCAGCATGGGGCAAGTACCACGGGGAGGGCTCCTTCTGTCCCTGCGCCACCCGCTCCAGCGAGGTGATCCTGGGTGAGTCACCTGCCGGCCTGCACCTTAGCTTCCATCTCTGCGAACTGAGCAGGCACGGGCCAGGCACATGGAGGTCACCCTGGGGAAGGGCCCGGTCATGCTCCAATGGCCTGTGTCCCCAGTAGCAGCCCAAAGCAGAGGCCATCCCCGGGAACCATGTACAGACAGCTGGGGGCTCAGCAGTGGACACCACCTGGGAACTGGGGTCTCAGAGGGCTTCTAAGAGGAAGGGGCTGGACCAGATGAGCTGGAGACTCTTCCCAGTCCCAACATCTGCCCTTCCTTGACCATCAAGATGCTGACAGTTTCCTGAGAAACAAGACCGCAGGGTGGGAAAGATCCAGAAAGTCACGACCCAGCAGAACGTAACCGTGCAGACGCTGAGGGCCTGGTTGGGGATGCTCATACCACTGGGGTTTACGAAATGTCACTCGGGTTTACTCCAGAAGGGCAAAGACACCCAACCTCCTGGTCAGAAACTGTCAAAAAAAAAAAGGGACACACAAAAAAAGTAGCCAGGACCTAGAGACGAATGGGTGCCCCACAGCTCCTCCGCCACCTCTCCAGCTCCTCGACACTTGGATTGCTCAAGTTTCCTCCTCGGATTGGAAGCAGGGGCGGGGAGGGGGGTGAGGGGGCAGAACCACAACCACAGATACATGCATGTACGGTTATTCCCATCCCAAAGATCCTTCTGACATGCAACCTGCCAGTATTTTGCTCTCTGTCATACCAAGCACACGTCCGACCTTCCTAAGGAAGGATAAAAGCTACATGAGCAGAGCCTGGATTTGCAAAGCCCATGAAGTCAAACGAAGCAACATCATTACCTGCCCAAAGAGTGAGGCTCTGGAAGGCCCTTCTGGACACGCCAGTCCCCAGCATAGTACATGCACGGACTATGCCTGTCCCGGATCTGCACCCCATTTTCTTCCCACTTCTTCACCCCGTGGTTCCTTGGAGCCCCCAGTTCCTGGGTGCACCCGTCCTCCTTGTTGGCCACCCAGAACCTTTTGGTAGCCAAGACATCACATAGCCCCCAGGCACTGCCATGAGTGATCCCAGAGTGTGGAGCTGGGAGTAAGCCCTGAGCACTAGCCTCATGTCAGATACCATTTTTCCCAAATGAGAGAGAGAGAGAAAGAAGGAAAGAAGGAAAGAAAGAAAGAAAGAAAGAAAGAAAGAAAGAAAGAAAGAAAGAAAGAAAGAAAGAAAGAAAGAAAGAAAGAAAGAAAGAAAGAAAGAAAGAGTGGAAGAAAGAAAGTGTGGAAGAAAGAAGTGAGGAAGGAAAAGAGGAAGGCAGGAAGGGAAGGGAAGAGGGGAAGAGGGAAGGAGGGGAAGGGAGGGAAGGAGGGAAAAGGAGGAAAGGAAGGAGGGAGGGAGGAGAGGAGAGAGGGGAGGAGAGGGGAGGGAAGGAAGGAGAAAGAAAAAAGGAAGGAAAGAAGGAAGAAAAGAAAAAAGAAAGGGAAGAAGAAGAAGAAGAAGAGGAGGAGAAAGAGGAGGAGGAGGAAAAGAGGAAGTGAGGGAGAAAGGAAGGGAAAGAGGGATGAAGGGAGGGAAGGAGGGAGGGAGAGGCAGAGAGCTAGTATAGAGGTTAAGTCTTTTGCCTTATATTCAGCCAAACCCAGTTAGAACCCTGGCACTACATATAAGGGTGAAGTTCTGGTTTTGCATATAACTGAGCCAAGTTCAATCCCCAGCATGAGACATGGTCAGGGTCACTTCTGAGTGCAGAGCAAAGAATAAACCTGGAGTACTACCAGGTGTAGCATAAGACTCCCTTCAAAAAAGGAAAAAAACTGAGTAAATTAATTAAAAAGAAACTTTTTTAAAAAGATGGACTCTTGTTTCCAGTATCCTTACCGTCCTTACCACTGATTCAGGGTCACTTTGCCCTTCTACTTGGCCCCATTTAGGTGCTTGGGGCCACCACGGAGATCAAATGAGGAGAACTGACCAACTGACTTTGCCTGTTTTTGTGAATTTCAGAGAAGATTTATTCGCTGCTCAGAAGGAAATCCTGTCTCAGCAGGAGATGATCATGAGGCTGAGGCAAGATCTGAGCGAAGCCCACAGCCGGATGTCGGACCTGAAAGGTGTGTGCGACTGTCCGTGTCCTGTCCACGGCTCGAAATGCACCATCCACTTGGGTGACAGTAGAAAGGTTGGAGGGCTGGAGGGGGGCACGGAAAGCACTGGTGGTCAGTCCCCGTCACCTGCTTTCTGGCACGGTCAAGGCCCTTGTTAGTGTCAGCTAGAGCTGCGTCCTGTCCACAGCCAGGAGCCGCCCAGAGCCGGCCTCAGAGCACTGGGCCTCTGCACTGAGACGCTGTTTCAGCGGCCGGGGACGTGACGCAGTGCTAGAGCACTCGCTTTTCCACCTGTGTGAAGCCCCAGGGCCCTCCAGGAGTGAGTCCTGAGCACAGGGCCAGGAGTAATCTCTTGGCACCGTCAGGTGTGACCCCTTCCCCCACCTACCCCCACAGTCAAACAAATGAACAGAAAACAAAGTACAGATTTGTGGACGGGGAAACCGGGATCTCCTTTGGGTGTTTTACCAGAATTTGTCTCTGGAAGCCACAGTTCAGAGCCTGATTGTAGGCCACCCTCTACGGGGCCTCAAACGCAGCACTTTCGGGGCCTGGGGAGCGTCTTTTGTATTTCCCTTCCTCTGAACACAATCACCGGCAGCACCCCAAGAAGCTGGGGTGAGGAGCACCCCAGAGGCTTCTGAGCGAGAGGAGGGGTAGGGGAGAGAATGCTGGGCTCCCCTCCCTTCTGTGCAGACAGACCTGGCTAACTATTCTGACTTGGCTCTTCTCCGTCCTGTCTTTTTTTTTTTTGGATCACACCTGGAAATGCACAGGGGTTACTCCTGGCTCTGCACTCAGGAACCACTCCTGGCGGTGCTCAAGGGACCATATGGGATGCTGGGAATTGAACCCAGGTCGGCCGCGTGCAAGGCAAACGCCCTACCTGCTGTGCTATTGCTCCAGCCCCTAGTCCCCTCTTTCTTTCCTGGCTCCTTCAGGGCTTCTTGGAGATGTCTGTCCTGTCCCTAACTTCCCTTGAACCAGAGGGCAGAAGGCAGAGGGCAAAGGGCAGAGGCAGGCAGGATGGTGAGAGTCCACAGCATGGGGAAAGGAGAGGAAGGGTGAGGAATGTCCATCCTAGCCGACTGGCCCTCTCAAGCCCTGTGGCTCCCCGGCCCGACCACTGGTACTCATCCCCCACCCCAGTCCAAAGAGGAGTGAACCTCCAGATTCAAGTTTAAGGACAGGTGGCTGCAAGGCTCCGAGGACACTCCAGAACACGGAGAGGATAGACCCAGAATGGGGTCTGCTATGTACCAGTCCGGTGACCTTAGGCACGTTCCTTGCCCTCTCCAAGCTCCAGTTTCAGAATCCATGAAGTTGGCGTGTTTACAGTCACTGCCTTGTAGAGTCGCTTCCAAGATTCGGGGGGAATGTGGGTGTCTCGGGGCCAGTTCCCAGAAGTGGACCCTGAGACCACTTCCCACTGCAGGCATTTCACCTGAGAGGTGACCCCGGGAAGTCTCAGTGGAGAGGGAGAGCAGAAGATGGGGGGAGGGCAAGGAGAACTGTTGTCAATGGTAGGGTTGGGGGGTACGTCCTTCGTTCCCCACCAGGAATTCGGGGGCCTGTGGCGGGATTCTGGTTGCCTAGCTTCGAACTGGGGTCATAACCTCCTTCCCCACCGTGACTGCTCAGAGCCTTGCACCTGGCGGGCACAGAGGCAGAGAAGCCTCCCCCACCCCACCCCCCAAAGGCCTCAGATCACCTCTAGGCCAACAGCTGCAGAAGCAGGTGGCTGAAAGTCAGCCAGAGTGACCCAAAATGCCACAGGCGTATTGGCAGGACCTTGCCCAGGGCGTCTGCCCGCCTTCCACGATGGGAGGCAAGACTGCACAAGCCCCATGGCGCCCACGCACCCTAAAGGCTAATGGTGGCATGGCGCCGGCGCCGCCGTTGCTGGTCAAAGCCCAAACAGACCACTGGCTGTCCGTAAAGAAAGTTCTGGAGAATTCTAGAATGGCCTGGTCCACCATGGCCACTGACAGGGGCCCCAGAGAGACCCCCCCCACCCTCACCGGCTTTTCTGTCACACACACACAGGGGAGCTGAACGAGAAGCAGAAGATGGAACTGGAGTTAAATGTGGCTTTGGTCCAGCAGCAAAGCCTTGAGTTGAAAATGCTCAAGGAACAGACGAAGCAGATGACCAGCCTGGTAGAGAAGAAGGACAGGGAGCTGCGGAGCCTCAAGGAGGCACTCAGGTGCGTCGGCAGGTCCCGTGGGTGGGCTTGCCCAGCACCCCCCACCTGCTAGAGGAGCAGAGAGGAGGGGTGCAGCAAGTGAGGTGTGAAGCGCTGAATGGGTGAATGGAAGAGACAGTGAACGATGCGTCCTCAGTTGGGGGCAGCCTCGCCAGTTAAAACAGGACTTTGCTTGGGTCTCTGTTTCTCCGGCATCCCTGCCCACTCATCCTGATGGCATGCCTCAGTTTACATACCACATCCTCCGAGTCTCCCGTCAAACCCCTTCCAGGCATGGACGAGAGCCGCTGCTCTGCCTGAACTCCTGAACCTTGCCCTGCCTCTCACAACCGGGCCGTGCTGCATTGCCTGAGCTATCTGCCCGCCGGGTGAGGGCGAGGGTTTATAGCCCAGCCAGGTGCCCTCCAAACGCAAAACAAACCAATAAAGGTCTGTGAAGACACTGCAGGTGTATTTACACACACACACACACACACACACACACACACACACACACACACACACACATACTCTGCCCCAGCAATCACACTGTTGCTGACAGAGAAGAGAACATCTTATTTATTGAGCAAATAAGTAGCCTGGAAACGTCAGAAGCCAGCTTCGCATAAATAGCTTACCTCTGTCCTGTGGATTATTCCGGAAGTCTACCTGAGCGTGCACCTTCCACCCCTAGTTTATCCATCTCCTAAAGTGAGAATAACGTTGGGGGGCCGGGGGTTAGCTCAGGAGCTGAGCGTGTGTAGGTGGGGGACCAGAGCACCGTCCCAGGCAGAGTCCCCAGGCACTGCCAGGTGTGGCTAAAAGCAGAACAGACAGCATCATCCCCCTCCCCCCTCAAAAAAAAAAAAAAGGTTATGTTTTCCTCTAGAAAGAGAGTGAAGTTGGTTTCTCGTGCCTCCCCTGTGGCTTCAGGAGCCTCCTAGCTCATGGCCAGGGTGGTTAAGGAGCAGGTTCCCACCCAGGCTGGTGGCCTCCGGGCCAGCTGCCTCCACGCCCAGCCCCGTGACCAGGGACAGACTGCGGTGTGCCTCTTTCCCGGGCTGTAAGGAAAAGGGGCACATTCCCCCAGCCGCCGGGATTGTTAGGAGAAAGAGGAGGGCTGGCATCTGAAAGTGCCGGAAACTGAAGGCCCTGCAAGAAACATTGCCACCCTGGTGTCACCCAGGCCCGGTGTAAGAAGCAAGGACACTGGCCTGGCCCAGGCAAGGATGGCCTGCTGCCCAGCCCCTCTCACCCCCCAGGGGAGCCTTGGTTCCCTTTGAAAACAACTCCTTAGGACAGGGAGATGCCTCGCCCCCCGGGAGCACTCCCAGCGCTGCCCTTGTGGCCACAGTGGCCCCTGGGACCAAACTGTCGGACCCACAGTGTGGGAGTCACCTCACCCCCTCCCCAAACTGCTCCACTGCTGGTGTGGTCCTCGTTTTTTTAAATGGGGCTCCCTTTCCTGCTCTGTCGGGTGTGTGTTGGTGGGGGGCGGGGGGAGACAAAATCTTGACTCCCAGAACTGCATAGTTGTTCCTGCCAGCCTGCCGCCCAGTGACCCATCCTTTCTGCCCTAGAACCTCCCAGAGCAAATTGCAGCTGCACAAAGAGAAGGAGCAGAAGCCTCGGGACCGGGCCAAGATGTGCGACATCTCCGTGCAGATAGAACCAATCAATGACACCTCCACGAGCAGCCAAGAGGTGAGCGCCCGCCCACCCGCCCACCTGCCCCACCCGAGCCCCCAAGGATGCATCAAAAAGAGCCCACCAGCTGCTTTCTTTGCCTTTGAAAATATTTTTTTGGGGAGTTGGTTGGCTTGGGGCCACACCTAGTAGTGCTCAGGGGTCACTTTTGGCAATGCTCAGGGGACTCTGGTGCCAGGGATCAAATCGAGGTTGCCCACATGCAAGGCAAGCGTCTTAAACCCTGTACTGTCTCTCTGCACGCCCCCCTACAAGTCAATTTATTCTAAGCCCCCAGACTAGTTCATTTGCATAAATTAAAGGCGCCAACCCTGCTTCTCTGACCGCTGAACTAACCCAGAGATCATAGCTTAGCAGTTGGCCATGCCACCTGGACAACATAACCCCCCAAGAGCCCCCTGTATATTGGGGTTTGGGGATTTTTTTTTTTTGCTTTATGGGTCACACCTGGTGATGCACAGGGGTTACTCCTGGTGCATGCACTCAGAAATTACTCCTGGCAGTGCTCAAGGGACCATATGGGATGCTGGGAATTGAACCCGGGTCGGCCAGTGCAAGGCAAACGCCCTCCCCGCTGTGCTATCGCTCCAGCTCTTGGAGATGTTTTTAAAATAATAATTGTAACACATAGGGGCAAGAGCAGCCATAGTACAGTGGGTTGGGTGGCTGACCTTGCACACAGCGGACCCAAGTTCAATTCCCCGTATCTCATAGAGTTCCCTAAGCCCCACCCAACAGTGATGCCTGAGTGAAGAGCCAGGAGCAACCCCTGAGCACTGCCAGGTGTGTTCCAAAAGCAAACAAACAAATAAGTCATAGGTTCTTGTATTTTTCCTTCTCTTTAATGGGCACCTTTCAAGTCAGTCTATAAGATCTGGCTCGTTCTTTGAAATGCTGCATCATGTTCCTTCTTCTCGTCGGCCCTCTACGAGAGGACAGTTGGGGCCTCTCTGCTGGAATGTCCTCCTCCACTTCCCTAGATCCGCAGCCGCTGCACCCAGAGACCACCTGCACTGTGCTTCCTGGGGTGCCTGGGCAGTCTCTGGGTGGCTTCTCTCAGCGCGCTGATGCTAGCAGCCTGGCCTGCCTGCACACTCCAGCCGTGCACCGACGGGGCGGGTGCCTGAGCAAGCGCAGCCTCGGCCAGGCCTCCCTCCCAGGATGTGCTCCTGCCCTGTCCCCAGGAGGGGCCGCGGTGCTCCCCAGCGTCTCTGGTCAGCCCTCTGTGTGGGGCAGTGGTTCCTGGAGGCCCTCGATTCCTGGAGTCCACGGATATCCTTTCCCCTCTGCTAAGGAAACCAGAGCGCGGGGCCTCTCTGTAACGGATGTGAATTTTCACTTGGAAACAGGGCCAAATGGGTCAGCTCGCTTTCCTGCTTTTTCTAAGAGGCCTTTCCCCTGCCAAGACATAGTGAGCCAGGGCCGCGCACGGCTAGAGTAAAGGACGGAGGGCTCGGCTGCTCCACCGGCGGCCCTCGGCTCCCATCACTGTCCAGAACTCTTGGACACGAGTCTCCTCCTTCCAGCTGCCAGGAGTTTGATACCCCGGAGCCCCGGGGACCAGGAGTGGGCCTCCCACCTGTGGGAATCCCAGGCTCTGGCTGCTTCCCTGCATCGCCCACTGTTGAGTGCCTTAGGAGAGGATGTGCCAGGCCCCTGGCCACCCCAGACTTGCTCCTGCTCCCCACAGATTTGCCGGACTGACTCTCGATTGGATTGTTTGTCTGCGGTGCAAGGCAGGACTCATGGAGGAGGCTGGGGGAAGCAAGTTGTAAGATCAAAGAGAAAATGTACTTGTTCCTTCTCAGAATGATTTTCTACACTCAGGCTACTTCCTGCTTTCTGAGCCAGAGTGGGTCAGAGGGCTTCGGAGTTGTATGAGAAAGAATCTTCATCTTCTCGAAATAAACAGATTCCCAGGAGAGCCATGAGTCAGGGTCACAATTGAGGCATACTCTGCCAGCTGAGGAGAGCTGTCACTAAGCCTGATGTGGGAGCCTCCTCACCCCCAATGCAGTAGCTCCTGCTCCCTTCTTCACAGCCCTGCACATATGCATTCACACACATACATACATTCACACACGTACACTCACACACAAACACACGTACACACTCACATATAACCACACACACACACCCGTCCTCTCTCCTCTCTCTTTGGGTGTTTATTCCCAGGGCAGACACTTCAGAAGGGCATGGCTGGGGTTGGAGAGATGGTACAAGGGTCAATGAACATACCTAGCATGTAACTAACCCCAGTTCAATCACTGGCACCACATGATCCCCCACCATCGTTGAGTAGAGGGTGTAAAGTGTGTCCTGTATCCTCAGACCTTCACACCCGAGAGAGAGAGAGAGAGAGAGAGAGAGAGAGAGACAGAGACAGAGACAGAGACAGAGAGACAGAGAGACAGAGAGAGACAGAGAGAGAGGAGGGAGGGAGAGGGGGGAGGGGAAAGGGGGGGAGAGGGGAGAAAGGAGAGAGAGAAAGAGCCATGTGAAAACTACCCAAAGCAGTAACCATGTACACAACCTTCAGGTAGGACAGAACCCCTAGGTTGGCATCAATCAGGGTCTTGGTAAGGGTGGAGCACCCCCCTCTCTGGGCTACTCTAGCTTCTGACCCCAATTCATTCAAGCTCTGTGTTACTTCAACATCACCGGTGCCCAGCATCGTGCCAGACCCAGACATTTATCAATCTACAACGAAAACTTTGTTCTCACAAAGCCAAAATCTGAACAGGGAAATGTGACCCATAAAATAAAATTAAAAAAATAGCATGAGCATTCTGAGCAAATATGTGCAGAACTCAGGGAGGAAAGGAATAGAGGTGAAGACAAGCAGGGGAGGGTGGGAAGTGGCTCTTTGGGATCAGATGATCAGAGGCCTCTTCTCGAGAAGACTTGGAGCAGAGTCTAAAGAAGTAAAGAGGGAGTCGAAATGATAGTACAGTGGGTAGGGCATTTGCCTTGCACGCGGCAGACCCGGGGTTCAATCCCCGGCATCCCATATGGTCCCCTGAGCACCACCAGGATTGATTCCTGAGTTCAGAGCCAGGATTAACCCCTGAGCATCACCAGGTGTGACCCCCCCCAAAAAAAAAGAAGTAAAGAAATGAGTGGCAGGAACATGAGGTGGCAAGATCAGGAGGAAGGAAACCTGCGTTCTTTCCCATCTCAAAGGGATACATAATCCCTAAAAAATGAAGAAAACATTTCCTTGTCTGTGTCTTTCAGAACCCCAACTCTATGTTGCTAGTATTGGTTGAAGCAGATACAGAACATTTTCACCATATGCATAGAAAGTTCTGTGCATATCATTGTCTTAGGCTCTGGGATTCTCAAAGAAAGGTTCTCCTTCCCCCAGACAGCAAAGAGCCCATCTATCTAATTTCCCCTGATAAATATTAGTGATCCTTATGAGTTTAGGGGAGAATGTCTCTCATCTCAGAATATCCTGCCTGGAGTGGAATTTGATGTCATTGTTTATAAAAGGCCAAAAAAGAGAAGAAATGGAAAACTAAGATTAAAAGAAAAAAATTAAACATGGAGAACCGGGTTGTAGTTAAACATTTGCCTTGCAAGGCCCTTGGTTGGATTCTTTGCACCCCAAAAAGAGGAGAGAGAAGAGGAGAGGAAGGGAGGGGAATGGGGAGGAGAGATGAGATGAGGGGAGGGGAGGGAGAGAAGGGAAGGGGAAAGGGGAAAACAATGGAAGGGAGGGGGAGGAGAGGAGGAGTAGAGAAGAGAGGAAGGGAGGGGAGGGGAGAAGAGAGGAAGGGGGCGGGGAAAGGGGAGGGGAGGGAAGAGGACAGGACAGGAGACTTGGGGAAGGAACATAGAGATCTTTCATTTATAGTAATACTAAGTGGGTAGGAAAGTTGGAAACTTTCCTAGATGTGACTTTATATTTGAAAAATGTTAATCCCTTCTCTGCTGAAGCCCCTTGTGATATTTTCCAAGGTGCTAGATGACAGGTCTCTGCCACCCCTGAATTTTTCACATTTCTCGCCATGTAAGGGCCATGTTTAGTTTAGTCCCTACTAAAGCCTTTGTGTGCTCCATTCCGACCACAGGAGCAGGCCTTCAGTGACCTCGGGGCCAAGTGCAGGGGGTCCCGGCATGAGGAAGTCATTCAGCGGCAGAAAAAAGCCTTATCTGATCTTCGTGCACGAATTAAAGAGCTCGAGAAGTCCTTCACGCCAGGTCAGTTTCCTCCCGCCTGCTCCCCCCATCCGTGCTCACAAACCAAGGGGTGCAGGCTCTAGGGAGGGTTCACTTCGAGCACTAATCAGTGTGCCAGGACCACCAGCTTTTCTCTTCCTATGTCATAACTGGCAGGATGTTGTAAGACATGCTCTCAGAGTCAAGGGCCGGCCTTTATGCTAGATAAGATTTCATGCGAAAAGTGACCACATTGTCCTTCCTTCTCTTATTTGCTGTAGTGCCAGTAGAAGCATTGTCAAGTGTCCACACTGAGGAGCTGCCTAGAATATCCCCCTTAGACGGTACAGAGCTCTCTTGAACTACTAGCTAAGCGCTGAGCTGGGACCCGGAAGGTTCATCCTCAATTCTGCACTCAGGTCACCTTCAGTGTCTCAGCACTGACCCTTGAGTGACCTTGGGTACACAGTTAACAGTACTGTAACAGTACTGTAATAGTATTTCAGTAAACAGTAGCTCGAGTCGTTTCATGCAGTAATATCTTCCTGAGCCTCCCTGTTGAGTCTAAATTATTTCTCTCCTAGATCACAAAAACCAACAGGATGAATCATTTCGAGATCCCAAGGCTCTCAGACTGGAAAACAGTGTCCAGAATTTATCGGATGCAAAACCTGACTTGCCAACTCTCTCAAGAATAGAAATCCGAGCAGGAACCAAAGCAAGTTTGCCTTTGCAGTGATTGACACGTGGGAGTGGGCGGGCCTGAGAAAGACAGGAACCAGGTTCTCTAGTTCAGCCATGCATATCAGTGGTTGGAATCAAATCCTCTCTGAGGCATTAGCATTTCTACCTCTGGTCAGTGGTGCAGTGTTTGAATAGAAATGCAGTCGTCATTCAGTATGTATGTAAAACCTAAATGAGCAATGATACAGAGCTTGACATTGGGCTAGATCAACTTCCGGTAGACTCATCTCATGTGCAACACTCTATAAAAGAATACTAGCAGGCTAATATAAAACATTGCCTGTCACTTTTCTCTGTAAGCTGAAATTTGTGAAGAGCAGAAACTACCAAGAAAGGAAGCTTTCTTCCTTTCTCAATATGAGTTGAACTCAATATGAATTCAAGAGTCTGGAGACCTGGGTGCAAACCCCAGCTCTGTGAGCTGGAGGCCATAGGTAGACCCTGAACCTGTTGGAGACTCCAGTTCCCAAATATAAAATGATGATGGCGACATTATAGGAGATCATTAGGTAAAGTGCTTATTCCAGCGTCTAGTGAGAGGTTTCCAAGCTTATTTGACTTAACATCCCCCTTTCAAGGAAAATTATTTCACACACCACCCCCCACCTCCCATCCCAAAACTCTACCTTTTTCAAACAGGCAGCAAGGGGGTCACAGTTTAACTTGAGACTACTTACCACTCTCCAGGAGTTGGTATTGCTCACTTTGGGAAATACTGGACCGTCTAACAATAAATACTTAATCAATTATAGGGGCGGCTTTTTGATGAGACACCCTGGGTTTGATCCTTAGTGTTCACACAGAAGAAAATCTAGATAAATGAATATTAACTATTGTTTTTAAGTAGCACCAAATAGTTAAGAAAGCCTTTCTCTCTTTGGATACATTGTTTTATTGGCTAGGATTTTCAGAAGCAATTTGACTTCCTGAAGCATTATGATTGTTAAATATCCCTGTATCCTAAGTGGACATTTGTTTGGACATTCCATGGACACATGACATGTTATTCCTCAGCCATATAGTGTCATAATTTTTGGTTGTAGAAATTTATAATAAAATACTGAGTTCTCTCTCTCTCTCTCTCTCTCTCTCTCTCTCTCTCTCTCTCTCTCTCTCTATCTATCTCTCTCTCTCTTTTTAAAATTCAGTCTCAAATTGGTCTTGTCAATCGAGAATCCAGCCTGTTCCTGGACAACTTAGGGAAAATGGATATGGCTGAAGCTTTGGATCTCAGTGAAAAGCTGGTATGTTCCCTCTTTTTCCCATCCTGGGTCTTCTGCTATCAATGTCAACCATGACACCCCTATTTAGCTAATGTAACAGCTCTGCAAGGCACCTTCACCCTCCCAGTATTGCTCAGAAAGAGCAGGGCCAAGTTTCTTGAAAAAACTGGGTAGTTCAAATGAATGTTTATATCTCTTGTCTTTTTTCCCCCTCATTCCCCCTCATAAATGGATGTGGGGGGCAGGAATGAAAGTTTCGCTCAAATTCCAGGTAGCACCAATTCCCAAATATGTTTGTTCCCTGCAAATTGCCACAAATGGTGTGAAACAGAACTGGCCATTTGCCTCCTGAAGGCCCAGCCCCGGTCTCCGCCGAGCCTCTGACGGCATCACCCTTTCCTTGCAGTACATGGACATGAGCAGAACTCTGGGCTGTCTGATGAACATCAAAGACATGTCAGGTCAGGTCTCCATAAAATTCCTCTCCCCAAAAGAGAGGGAGAAGGTCAACCAGCTACGACAAAGGGACCTCGACCTGGTGTTTGATAAAATCACCCAAATGAAGAACCGGCTGGAGAGAAAAGAGGAGATTTTGAGAGGATACGAGAAGGACATCGAACAGCTCAGGTATGGCCTGTGTCTTGGGGGGGAAGACCCAGGCCTCTCTCCTTCCCGGCTTCAGCCTGGGGGTTACCTTCAGGATAGCTGCAGTCACCTAGAAGCAGGGCAGAGGGACAGAGGCCTGGGTGTGGAATAACAACACTGGGGTGGGAAGTGCGGGGGGAGGGGCGGAATCACAAACAGAGGGAATGTGATGAGCCAAGACTGGGAGGACAGCCACGGAAACACTCCGTGAGCTTCTTTCTGAATTCCCTGAATGGATTAGCTGCACCTTTGATGAATATCCCTGTATCCTAAGTGGACATTTGCTTGGATATTCCGTGGACTCATGCCCAATGTTATTCCTCTGTAGCCATATCGTGTTTTAATCCATAGTGACTCTTTCACATTTGGAGTCCTTTTCGCTGTTCATCATCTTTCCAGTGGATATCTATGGGATCTCTCCTCCCCTCTCTGGGAATTAGGAGGAGCCACTCGCCTGTCCTCTGCCAACCTCATGCCACGCCTATTCAGCCAATCAGCTATTCATTCTGCCCCCTACACCAAATCTTTGTCAGACCACTAAGTTAGCTGTCATAAGTACCTTAAGACTCTCCTTGTTTGGGAATATGGATGGTCCGTGAGAAAGAAGAGGGGGAAAGAGACTATCTCTCATGTATGCTCAGGCAAAGCAAAGTGTCCGTTCAGATGTACCAGTCACAGGTGGCCAAGCTGGAGGATGACATCTATAAGGAGGCCGAGGAAAAGGCCCTGCTGAAGGAGGCCTTGGAGCGCATGGAACAGCAGCTGTACCAGGAGAAGAGGATCAACAGGGCCATCAGGCAGCAGAAGGTGAAAGGGCCCTGCTTGAAGCACAGCCTCTGAGGCCACACCTTCGCTCCCTTTAGCAGCGGCAAAGTAAGGTCCCAGGGGGTCTGGGAATTCTCAAGGTTCATCTCTCCTTGCACTGAGATCCAAGTTGGCAGAACAGCGTTATGCATCAGACAGACCAAGGTGTATATGCCCTCGCGCTACCTACCGTGTAAACCTCCGGCAAATTCCCTAACCTCTCTGAGATTTACGTGTGTCTGTATTCTTTTTAAGGTGAGATTTGCTGTTTTTCTTTTTCTGGTTCTGCCAGATGCTAAGGATGAATAGATGAATCCATGCTCCCTAAGAATAGCAATTTGGTAGAACATAGTAGACACCCAATAAATAGCACTGTCTTCCCATTGTTCATCGGTTTGCTCGAGTGGGCACCAGTAATGTCTCCATTGTGAGACTTGTTGTTACTGTTTTTGGCATATCGAATATGCCCCGGGGAGCTCGCCAGGGTCTGCCATGCGGGCAGGATATTCTTGGTAGCTTGCTGAGCTCTCCAAGAGGGATGGAGGAATCGAACCCGGGTCAGCCACGTGCAAGGCAAATGTCCTGCCCACTGGAGTGATAGTACCCAATAAGTATTTGGTGAATTACATCAGGATGGATTGTTGGATGGATGGGTATGTAGTGGATAGATGAGTGGGTAGGTAGATGGATGAAATGATGGTTGGATGGGTGGGTGACTGATGAATGGATGGATATTATGGATGGACAGGTGAGTGGATGGATGACAGATGGATGAATGGATACTGGTTAAATGGATGAACGGACAGATGTGGGTGGTAAACAGCCTTGAAGTGTATATCTGTTAGAGCAGAACAGACAGGTGAAAAAGTGACTTCTGGGCTGATTTAGTGGAGTCCTCTGTCTAAAGGAAACTCTGGGTACTATGATCTTGGGAAGGACATTTTCTCATGGCATCTCTTAGGACCAGGTTCCATCCATGCTTTGCAGTCATGCTCAGCTTCATTGTCTCTGCCAGTTCTGTCTTGTTGGGACAATGATCCCCACTTTACGGATGAAGAAACTGAGCCTCAGAGTGTTGACAGACTTGCCAAAGTTCACAGAGTAGCTGTAAGTAGAGCCGGTGTGTGGTCAGAGCTCTCTGGGCCCTAAAGTTCCTCTCTCTATACTTGACTCAGCCCCCTTTTTCTGTTTTATGGCTTGTGTATTTGTGCATGTATGTTTGCATGTGTGTGCCTATAGGGTGTACACATGTTTTTGCATGGTCTTTCATACATAGCTAGGCACACGTATGTGCTGGGTGTGTTTGCTGGTGTATATCTGTGTTTGTGTGTTTGTATGCTACCTGCACAGTCTCTAAGGTCAAACCACAGAGGCTTGGAGAAGGGTGTCCTAGAGGATTCTTCAGAAGCTCGTCCTGCATGTGCAAACCTCCCTTTTGAGATAACAGACTCCCTCGCTTGTAGCTCTGATGGGAAAGTGGCCATCCAGCTCTGAGGGAGCCCCCAAATGTGGTGTTTCTTGAATTCCCTGCTCTGAATGAAGCATCAGAGGCCTCCGTCTGCACATGTCCTGGGGTTGCTGTAAGGGGAGGGCAGTTGCCGCCACCAGGCAAGGCCAGGCAGAGCTTGGTCAGTGACAGAGCTCTGACATTTCTTTTGATGTACCCTTAAGAGCGGTCACCCCTTCCCGAGATGCACCCCACCCCTACCCAAGGCCTGGCAGGCCAGGCCTCAAAGCAGAGACACCAGGCCACAAAATGAGACAGCAAAGTTTCCCCAAAAGGCCATTGTCATCATATGCTGGCTCAAAGAGCAAGAAACCTGAGGATTTACATAAATCAGGCTTTATATGCATTATTCATGGGATGCCTCATTCACGCACAATGCAGGGACTGTGCCAGCCTGTTTGGCACTAGACACCCTTTCATGGAGGAGTCAAAATAGCCAAGTTGAACCTGTATGCGGGTTCCCAAGAGAACTAAATCTGGGAGCTTTGCAACTCACAGAATTCACAATTCAGGGACAGTCTCAGGACGACGACAGCCACGATCACGCTGCATGAATGTGTTATTTAGTGAATGCTATCCAAGCAACAGTATTGGCTGCGCGATATACAGGGCTTATCTTTTTTCTACAACCCAGTAGAGATCTAGGTCTGGCCCATGTAAGAGATGGGGAAACTGAGGTTGACAAAGGTCGTGTTACCTGGCTTCTCAGCAGCACAGGCTTCTCACCCAGCCTCAGCCCCTCCCGGCCCACCCACCCCTTTCCACACAGCTTCATCTCTGTGCCTCCTCCTCTCCAGGCCCTCGCCACTCGTCCTGTTCTCACCATTGATCTTGGGTCAATTTGCCATTCATGTTGTCAGAAACACCTGTTTGTCATGGGGGCAGAGGAGAGGACGATCAGTTTTACAGTTTTGCTGGTCATAGGGAACCTGCTTGCATACATCTGTCTTGACATCAGTTCTTTCCAAGGAGGAGAATGTTGCCCTTTTCAGAATGGAAGACTTCCTTTTTCTAAGCTTTACACCTATTTTCCCAGAGATGCTCTCTCTCTCTCTCTCTCTCTCTCTCTCTCTCTCTCTCTACTATAGGAAATGTCATAGAGATGAGATGGCTGAAGCATTTGGAAATGAAATGATTCACCTTGAACTTCAGAACTACCATCCCCCTCCAAACAAATGTAGTTCGTAGTTGTAATGTTCTAATGTCGTTTCATCAAGAGGAAATTTCCAGAAATAAAAGTCATACTTCCTTACAACTTCTGTTTATTACAATGTGCTGGATTTTATTTTTTGGTGGTGGTGGGGGGGAATTACAGAGTCAGTTTATTTAGACTGTACTTTGCTCTAATTTGTATACCACAATCCAAATGAGAACAAAAACCTTCAGTGCCCCCAAAGACCTGCTTTCCACAGTCAAAATAATATTAGGTCTTGACTCTCTGGAGGATGTTACAGTGGAAGCTTTGACTCAGCTAGCAAAGGTCCCAAGGAGGAAGTTGGGGCAATTGTTTTACTAACGTTTCAAGTGAATAGAATAGGTGTCAGTTCCTGTCTGAACATTGGTTAAGCCTGGATGTTAAGAATGAGAAAAATAGGTTGAAAGAATCGGCTTCTGGCCCTGATCACATTATCAAATCGAACAATTAACTTTTTCAGCCGGTCTAGGTCTAGATTTCTTTGTCTCAACCTAATGTTCTCTTTTTAATGGCTCCCCCGCCCCTTCTTCTCTTACACTCCTTTCTCACTTGATGGTTTCATTACATATGGAATATTGCAGCATTTCAGATGGTTCATTTATATAATGGAATGATTTCTATATACTTTTAAAAATCTGGTACATGAATAAAATTCATGTAACAAAAAAAATGTGCTGGATTTTAAAGTATGGGGCATTCCAGGAGACCCCTGTGACCAGGAGAACCACCTGTCTCCTGGACGTGGGGTGCCCTGAGTCCTTGGCCCTCTTGCTTGGTGACAAATGACCATGACTGTGACCCCACTGTGCTCAGTCTAGTCCACTTCCCACCTTGTTAGATGAAGCCACCATGTCTCCCCAGAGCTCAGAGACAGACTTTGGAGTCAAACAAATCACAGTCAAACCCCGACCCCCTGACCCTAAGTGACTTGACCTGTCTGCTCTGGATCCTCAGAAGCCCCCCAAAGCAGGAACAGGCCCGGCTCAGGGGGGCCAGGGGGAAGGATAAATGACATCACCTCTGCGGTGCCTGGCACCAAGCAAGCGCTGTTACTTTGGGGGAGAGAGAAGGCAACTCATGGCTGCTGGAGGCTGCTTTCTCCTGCTCTCTGAACGCTTCCTGACAGCCGACCTACACAGGGCGCCAGGCACCGGGACACTTTTCCATCCACCCAACGCCAGCCAGCCACTTTTTTTTTTTTTCTGCAACCCTCTTCTGTGTGGTGAATACAGCCAGGGCTATAGCCAAGAAAAGGCCTAGGGGTGTGTGTGTGTGTGTGTGTGTGTGTGTGTGTGTGTGTGTGTGTGTGTGTGTGTGTGTGTGTGTGTGCGCGCGTTGGCGGGTGTTGGGGAGCGGAGTGTGGTTTGTGTGTGTCTTCAGACTGGGGTTTTCACTAGGAAACACTGACATGTACAGAAATCGCCCTTTGAGGAGTATGTAAGCCTTTTGTTCCCCTTAGTCCAGCTTCAGTTGTGAGAAACTGTGAAATAGTCCGTCTGCTTCCGGTCACCAGCCAATCAAATTCAAGCTTCGAGGTCGGGGAGGTGGAGGCACAGCTTTGCTGAGGTGTTTCAGGACCCCTGGGCCTTGTTTACACAGCTGCCTGTAAGATAAGAATAACAATGGCACCTGACTGGTAGCGTTGGCAAAGGCGAGTACCCTACCCGTAGGCAAGCCTCAGTGCAAAGGATCTCTCTCAACACGTGAATACTCTTATACCAGCATCCTTACTGTCCCTGTATTCGACTTGCTATTTTCCGGGCTGCTCTTGGCCCCAGTAGCCTCAAGCTCCTAGTCTCCTCCTTGCCGTTCTGTGTGTTCTTGAGGAATGAGTCGAAATTGGTCATTGTTGTATAGGCGAGACTAAGAAAGGGTGGTCTTGGGGAGGCGATACCCTCCAGCCTATGCATGGAAAAGGAAGTAAAATGTGACTTAGGGTCAGGCCGGATACAGTGGAAGGTGGCTAAAGAGAAGGACTCTCACTTACCCCCTGCTCCATCTCCTGCCCACCAGTTCCCATGAAAGCCAGTTGTCTCCTGGAGGCTAGAGGTTTGTCCCGGAGTGGAACTGGTAGGGCTCTAAACATTCTTGCTCACCTACTATTTCTACTCAGGAACGTTTAGAGGATGGAGAACAAAGAAAAGAATCCGCATTTTGCAGCTGTTTGCACAAAGAGAAAATGAGACAGGTATGAAGGGATCCCTGGTCATGATCAACATAGGTACAATACATAGATACAAAGATAGATACAAATAGATCAAATGGGCATAGATACAAAGCTGGACTCAACATAGATACAATATATTCCAAGGATAAGAACTTGTAGGGTATAAATACCCCCCGTGTCTGCTACCCCAGGACCAGTATCATAAGACACTGCCCCCAGACTCCCCTCACCCCACTCCGCTTCCTTATCTGCAATCTGAACAAAAGACCAGCAAGCATCCACCCCAGTATCTTGGGAGAGGAAGCAGACAGAGGCAGGAGAGGGAGAAGGTATAATGATGGGGGAAGGGAGGGAGTGGGGGGGAAACCATCCCAAGCCCCAAATGACTGGGGGACTTCTTATGAAAGGTCATAAGAAAATTTAAAAAGAGAAGTGGGGAGTCCCAGGAACCAGTTCCCTAAGAATAAAATAAGGGATGGGAAAAGGAGAAGTGGACACAAAATGAAGCTGGAATAAGGATGAAAGTGTCATTTGTAAGAACCTTCTTGCCTGCTGAGGAAGGAGAAGCTAATTGGATCAAAAACTTCCTGATAGCCAGTGGGAAGTGGAAACCCCAGCTTGGTCCAGAATTTATGGTATCCGAAAGATGTGATGGAAGTGAGACTGGAAAGTCTTCATAAGGCCAAAGATGATACTGGATTTCCTCCTTAAAGGAGGCATTGTTGATATCATGAACCACATCCCTAAGAATAGCAGTGGGATGATGTTTAGGCCATGTCTGAGAACAGCTCTTAAGACAGAACCAATGTCATCACATCCTATTGAGCTCAGAAAAGTTCAAGAAAAGCAGCTGTGCAGTTGCTCAGCTGTCCACTGATAGAATTCATCACGAACTATATTTTTGAGCAGTGTTCAGGCTGTAATTCCCTGGAATCTTCGGGTTCCCTTGGAAGGGTGTCACATCTCTCAATACTGAGAGTGCAGCTGTTTATTAAATACAGATCCATATGTCTTCCTACACAGACACTCAGCCTAGAGTTAGCTTCCTCTTTTGAGAATGGAAGAGATTTGTAGGCACCTGTACCGCTCTCTCAAAAGACACCTAACTCATTTACTCTGTGAGTCTTGATACTGCCCAATAGGGTTGATAGAGTGAAGGGGGGGAAAAATAGCAAGACAATATGTTAAGTTTGCATTTCAGATAAATAGCAAATAATTATCTAGTACAGTATCATTCCAAATGTTGCATGGGATACACACTGAAAATATATTAAATGTTATTCTTAAATTCCAGTTAACTGGGCACCCTCTATTTTATCTGGTGTGTCTGCCAACGCATACACTGAGCACCAACTTGATGCCACAGGGAGAGTCTCTAAAGCAGATATCACAGACAGCCCACACATGTATTTCATTGGTTTGTGGTATTTTTTTAAGTGGCATTTCTAAATAGGGAACTTTCATGGAATATTCTAGATTGAGATGTCTCTGGGAAATTTAGGGGAGTTAGAGACACTGGGACTGTAATATCACAAGCTGCCCCTCTGGAGCTCTTAGAATGCCTAGACCTGTGGGTTTTCTGTCCCCCCCCCACCTTTTCACCCACTTTTGTTATTTCCCTGGCCCTTCTGGGCTTCAGGCTGGTAAGCCCAGAGGATGCTAAGGGGACTCTGGTAGTGTTCCCTTCCTGAGGCTATAGTCAGAGTGCCCATCTAGGGAGAGGCCTCAGCTCCCTCAGACCCAGGGCTACAGAAAGCTTCAGGTTTGCAGTGACGCTGGCTGTGTGATCCAAACAGGCCCCATAGTTCCCAGACCAGGAGATTCGTCTCCATGACTTTAGTCCTGCCTGGGCCTTTGGTATGTTTACACAGACACACCCCCCCCACGCCGCCCCCCGGGCCTCTAGAGTCTATTCCACGGCCTGGGAGAGTTTGCGTCCACCTAATGCAGATTTGTTCAAGAAGAGTACAGTGTTCCCTGCAGGGCCCTCAGTTGCCCAAGCTCCTCCTCTCTGACTCCCCTAGAATCTGATCCAGAGACCCCCCCAAGAGGCTCTGCAGGACAGGGTGCCATTGCCCAAACACCCCACATTCTCACCCCACCCCTGTCCCCTAAGGAGACCCAAAAGCCATTAGAAATGGGATGCATCTGAAAATTGGGGGGGAATCCATTTTATCTAATTTAAAAGGCAAAGAAGAACATGAACTAAATTTTATAATATTTTTTCTGTATTAAAGAGACGAATTGTTGTAGAGATGGCGAAGAACAAGACACTGAGCTCAAAAATCCAGGTGAGCCAGAGAAAGCAGAGAGAAGAGAGTAGGCGGTCAGCAGGAAACCCATGGGCAACCACATCTGCCATGTCCTGAGCATTAAATTAGTGCCAGGCACAAAGCTAACACTCTGCATGAGTTGGTTGAGTTGACCCTCACGAGGCAACGGGGTGGATCTTGTTCATATCCCCATTTGACAGACAAAGTGTCTGAGGCTTGGAAGCCTTCAGTTGTCCAGAGCCCCACAGCTAAGTAGAAGAGCCAGAAGTCAATGTATGTCTGATTCTGGAGGTGGGGGTGGGAGGGCATCTTTATGGAAGAATTCTTCAAGTAATAAGCCTTGATCAATTTAGGTGAGCTTTCAAAAAAGCCTCCTCTAGAATGTGTCTTTAAGAGTTGAGAAT
Source organism: Sorex araneus (assembly GCF_027595985.1). NCBI lineage: Eukaryota > Metazoa > Chordata > Mammalia > Eulipotyphla > Soricidae > Sorex > Sorex araneus. The sequence goes on along the minus strand of NC_073306.1, from coordinate 57,757,559 downwards.
CAAGACTGTGTCATCTTAAGCATGTTGAAATCCTGACATTCACGAGTCAGCCCTGGAACGGGTAGAGTCCCACCCTCCGTTCTCACTTGGCACAACGTAGAGGTGAGCTCTCTCACGCTCTCACTCACTCGCTTTCAGGAAGCTTGCAAGCCAAACACATTTGGGTTGGATAAGAGAGGTGATATATAGGAGTTTAAGAAAAAGTTCACCACCATCTTGCAACAAGAAAATTACCACTGGGGGGAAAATTAAATACATCCTAGGGATATCTGTGGAAAACTAAAGGACTCTTCTCAGGTGATGCCCTTGTTCTAAAGTCAGAAGGTGATTATTACCCAGTAGGATGTTAAGAGAACAGATACTGAGATGGAGAGGTCTCTTCCACCTTGAAATGGGAATTAATGGGTGGCTTATCCTTCCTTTGAACATAAATACAGGCCAGAACCGCCCTACTCTAGGTGGTGTCAGAGGACCACTTAATAGGACAAAGAAAAGATGGGGATGGATCCAGGAGGTTGTTGGGTCACGTGCTTCTTTGAAAGGGGAAGCCCTCTGGAATTTTGGGTGCCTCTGGCCTTCACAGAATGGAGACAGGTGGCACTTCAGCTCAGAGCAAAAAGTGAGCTTCCAGTACATGTCACCAGCCAGAGCTTGAAGGTTTGGCATCTAGGAGCTTTTCCATCCACAAAGGTTTGCCCCAGTTTCCTTGCCCAAGGGAGTGTGGGGGGCTCCTTCCTCTGCGGTGGGCTTGGAGTTCTCGGGTGATGGCAGTGGTATGATCCCCCCTCATGAGGAAAAGACAAGCTGGTAAATCTGTCCTTTCCATCTCCCCTGATCTTCGAATTCCCGGGCAGCTTCCTGAGGGCATCCGGGCCTCTCCTATCCTTTTTTTTTTTTTTTTTTTTTTTTGCTTTTTGGGTCACACCCAGCGATGCCCAGGGGTTACTCCTGGCTTTGCACTCAGGAATTACTCCTGGCAGTGCTTGGGGGACCATACGGGATGCCGGGGATCGAACCCGGGTCGGCCGCGTGCAAGGCAAATGCCCTACCCGCTGTGCTATCGCTCCGGCCCCATCTCTCTCCTATCCTTTTTAAAAGAACAAACGTGGTTTTGTTTTCTGCCTTCTAACTGCCATTCCTCAACTTTCTGTTTTCCACTGATGCAAACGGTCTTCTTTATTTGTCTGCTCGTTGTACGCTGAAAGGGATGCTTCTCCTTAACAAGTATGCACTGAATACCTAGCCGAGGCCACAGACCTTGCTCAGCAACACAAAATAGACCCTGACCTTCATTCACTTAACTAATATTTATTGAGAGTCCATGGGTGACAGGCACCATCTATGTGTAGAGTTTCAATCACAAATTCACAGTAGGGAGAGTATCACCCCAGAAAAGACTCCAGTTCTTTTTTGACCCAGAAAGTACATCTGTGTATATTGTGCTCTCCCCAACATCCTTGGAGGTGTGGACAGTTAGGACAAAAGATCAAAAGTGCCTTAGAATGAGGCAATAATCAATTAAAAGGTTGAGAAACATTGGATTAGATCAATGAAGAAACCCCAAACATTCTGCTTCCTGGGTTACATTCTTGGATCATTAAAAGAAAAGAAAAAGTGAATACAAGTAATGATTAAATCATTTCCTTGTACAAATGTTTTGAGGACAAAGACCAGTGGACTTAGCTCAGGACATATTTGACAGACCCCCCCACCCCCAGTCCCAGGACTGGGAGAGGCTTTCCCAAGAGATAGTTCAGACTGTGCTGGGTGGGAAAGCACGAGGGCCTTGCAGTTACCTGTAACAATCACTCCACTGTCTCCAGAGCTAATTCCCCCATTTACAATCTGGGTGTGTTTGGGTGTTGCTGTTCAAATGACCTGTTTCCTACCCCTGCCATTTCATTTTAAGGGTGGGGCACAGGGCTGCAGACAGGTAAGCTGAAATTGTGTGTTTGGAGGTCCAGGATGGCACCTGCCAGATCCCATCACCCCACCACCACCACCACTTCCTTCCTGCCTGTATTTACATTTTCACATCTCACTTTCTCCATCTTCTTCCTCTTCCCAGATCAGCCATCGCTGTTGTCTGCTGTTCCTCCCTAGCCACTCCAGAAAGTGGACGGAAGCTTGTTCAATGGTGTTTCCCAGCCCAGGCTTCTGGAAGACCTGTGGCCAGAGGGGTCCTTGGGATCAGGGACTTCCGATTCATCTTCATTTGGGCGGGAGTCGGGGGGGTGAGCCTCCTGGTGAAGGGTCTACAGAGGTGGTTGTCCTGCTCAGAGAACAGAGTAGGTGCCAGGGGGTATGCTCCATTACCTCCGTACTATCTCTCCAGCCACAGGGACTTTTTTTTTTTTTTGGTTGGGGGGTTGAGTGTTGGGCCACACTCAGTAGTCCTCAAGGGCTATTACTCGCTCTGTGTTCAGGAATTACCCTTGGCAGGGTTCAGGGGACCATCTGAAGCTCCAGGGAGACTAAACCAGGTCAGCCATAGGCAAGGCAAATGCCTTATCTCCTATACTCAAAATCTCCAGATCTCTGGACTCCTAATTCTTAACTGACTCTGGCTTCCAATTTCAATCTCCTCCTGAACTGGCTGACTTGATCCTGACAGCTCTTCTGTTTGGGATCCCCATGAGAAAAGGGCCCAGAAGATGGTTCAGTGACTAGAAAGTACCCAGGGCAAACATGAGGCTGGGAGCTCAATCCCAGTGTTACACATACACACACTTAGATCATCCTAACCTTGAACCCCAAGATCTGGGGTCATGGTGAGAAAAACATTTTAAATCATAAATTAAAAAAAATAATAAAATAAGGGCTGAAGTAGAGTTTGGCCTCAAAATAGAACTGGTAAGTCATTAGAACACACACACACACACACACACACACACCTTGTCTCCTCATTGTGTACCTATCTCTGTTGATCTTAACTCTCTTCTTTCATATAATAGGAAAGAATGACTTCATAGTTACACACACACACCAGTTAAAAGATGAGCCCAAGTTACTAGCAACATCTCAGAGCCCATAAACCCAAATCCTGGGAGTGGACCTCTAAAACATTCAGTCTCTGCCAAGTGTCCTGTCAGTCCTGAGCCAGGAGTAGGAACACACATGCATGCAGGCAGAGGTGATAGGGACGGTGCTCAGAAAAGAACTAGACAGGCCTCCATAAATATTCTCTTCTTTCCCTCCTAAGACACCAAAGATACAAGATGTATTTAACTCAGTAACAGCTCTGCAGGAAGAAGCTGCAGCACAGTGATGGTACCCATCCTTGGAAATGTCTAGTTGTCAAATCACAGAAATGTACAAAGGGAAATATTATCTGTGTAGACCAAGGATGTACATCAAGACATTAATAATGTTTGGGGGGATAGACTGATTGTGGTAGACCTACTTTTTGTTTTGCTCCTATGGGAGATATGTTTAAACATTTTTTTCTTTCACTTTATTTAAACACCGTGGTTTAAAAAGTTAATCATGATAATTTGTTACAGGTATTCAATATTCCAACACCTATTTCCCCTACCCTTCTGTCTCCTTCCCTCCAACATTATCTCCGTTTTCCAACTATCCCTTCAGCCTGCCCCCATAGCAGGTTCACAATAATTTATGTTGCTTGTTACCACTAAATGACTAGTGAAATGATCAAAAAATACTTCAGTGAAAGAAAATTTGTGGAAACTTTTGTATCTCATATTGAGGACATTAAGTCCTGCCCAAGAGTTTACTAAGCTGTTGTTGCTAGTTAAGCCTTCTCTGTTTTCATTAGTCAAGATTAACTGACTTCTATGTTCCATTCCCATCAAATCTGGTGTGCTTCTACTGGGGCGTTAGTCCTGTAAAGTTTGGAGATGTCATGCAGCTGCAAATGCAGCTTTCCACTCCAGAAAATCCAGAATATTTAGTAGGGCAATCCAGCCAGAAGCATGGGGTGTGAGTAAAACAAACTCTTTTGTGTGAAACAACCAGGTTTGCATAGAACATTTGGGGCCTCACTGCAAGTAGAGTTTGATGTTTGTATCTCTTGCTCTTTGAAGGCTGGAGCTAAAAAAGTCATCACAAAGGAGCAGGAAAGAGAGATGCTGAAGAAAGGAACATCCAGCCAGTCTACCCAGAGCTTTGTGTCTTCAAGGGCAGATGAAAGGAGCTAGAATTACCATCCAGGCCTCGCATGATCCTCCATGCGTCAGTGTGACTCTTCTGTGTCAAAATACTAAGATGCTTGTGTTGGACTCTAAAAAAGTATTATGCTTGTGTGCTTGTCACTAGGACAGAATCTTGAATAATGCTTTGTTGCGGTGGTATAAAGGAAAAGGCTTCCTTTTTATTTCAACACCTACAAATATCTACATACTTTAAACTATACGTATAAAGGACATAAGTTTGAAACGTCTAGACCTGATAGATGTCATCGTGTGTTTCTACCTTTGATTTTCCCAAACACCGTACCGCCAAGGGGTTCCAAAGAAATCCACAGTGCAGACAAACTCAAGGTTTGAACCAGAGCTGTAGAACAGAACCATAACCTCAGGGCTTGTGGGGGACCATGATGTATTTATATCTTGAGTTTATAATAATAAATTTAGAACACCAATTCACTTTATTGCTTCTGTAATAATGTTTACATGGCACTCTTGCAGTTTTCAAAAAGAGTCTCATCGAGCCTTATCAAGTTTCCTATGAAGTAAAATTGTATCACATTATTCCCCATTTTACAGAGAAGATTGGGGGCGCTGTCTAAAAATCACACAGATAAATGTTTAGAATTCAAGGCTTGGGTCTATCACCCCAGTCTCTAACTCCTCACACTATTCATTCTGAGATTCCAAGGTGGGTGGCCCTGTAGTTCAAGGAGTTCAAGGCCAAGATCCAGGGTAAGTGATCAGTCAGCAAAAAACTCCCACTGCCTGGCCGGACACAGCCCTTTTTCATGGTGTTTGAAGAGGTACTAATTTTTCTTGCTCTCTACTTCTTTGTGTTGTTCCCTGCCCTCTCTCCACCCAGCCTTCCTCTCACTGCCTTCTTTTCTAATATGAAAAGATATAGGACACTTTGTAAATGTCTATATCATCCTTATGCACGAGCTGTGCTAATCTTCTCTGTATAGTTCCACTTGTAGTGTATGTCCAGCCAAAACGAGCACTCACTGCCTCTTCATGACAACCCCCTGAAGGGGATGAGGGGGAGGAGAGAAAGAGCTAGAAATCATGAGTATCATTTATTTTCATCTTCAAAAACCACAATAAAAGATTTTTAAAATTTTAAAACCAAATGTATTCTTTATTCGGATTGAAACTAGCAAGAAATAGGAAAGAGTACAGTGAGTAAGGCACTTGCCTTGTGTGCAGCTGACCTGGGTTCAAAACGTGGCACCTCATTGGTCCCCCAAGCTCCTCCAGAAGTGATCCCTGACAAAGCCAGGAGCACCACCAGATGTGACCCAAAAGAAAAAAAAGAAAAGGAGGAGGAAGAGGAGGAGAAGGAGGTGGAGAATTAAGAAACATTATTTTCTAATGTGATATTCTTAGTGTAATATTCCCTGAAGGTACTTCTTACAGAAGTTAGGCCCAAAAGTCAATGAATAAAGTATTACCTGATATTACTCTTGAGGGGCCTGAGAGACAGTACATTTGTTAAGGCACTTGTTTGGGGTGTGGCAGACCCTGGTCTGAATCCCAGCACTGTATACAGTCCCCCAGCCCCATCAAGAGTGATCCCTGCCACTAGTAGGATTATACAAGAAAATGGGGAGAAGAAATGAACAAAAGCTTCCTCAAAAAAGAAATACAGATGGCCAAAAGACACATGAAAAAAATGCTCTACATCACTAATCATCATGGAGATGCAAATCAAAACGAGATATCATCTCACACCACAGAGACTAGCATGTATCAAAAACAACAAGAACAACCAGTGCTGGCACGGATGTGGAGAGAAAGGGACTCTCATTGTTGGTGGGAATGCTGACTGGTCCAGCCTTTTTGGAAAACAATATGGGCAGTCCTTCAAAAACTAGGAATTGAGCTTCCATATGACCCTGCAATACCACTTCTGGGAATATATCCAGGTGGTGCAAAAAAGCGCAGTAGAAATGACATCTGCACCTGCATGTTCATTGCAGCACTGTTCACAATAGCCAGAATCTGGAAGCAACCCGAGTGCCCGAGAACAGATGACTGGTTAAAGAAACTTTGGTACATCTACACAATGGAATACTGTGCAGCTGTTAGGAAAGATAAAATCATGAAAATTGCTTATGAGTGGATGCTCATGGAGAGTATCGTGCTAAGTGAAATGAGTCAGAAAGAGAGGGACAGACAGGATGACTGCATTCGTTTGTGGAATATAAAATAACATAATATGAGACTGACACCCAAGGACAGTAGACACAAGGGCCAGGAATATTGCTCCATAGGTGGAAGCCTGCCTCATGAGCTGGGGAAGAAGGCAGCTGGAATAGAGAAAGGATCACTAAGTCAATGGTGGTTGGAGGAATCGTTCGAGATGGGAGATGTGTGCTGAAAGTAGATAAAGGACCAAACATAATAGTGTCTCTGTATCTATAGTGCAAACCATAATGCCCAAAAGTAGAGAGTATGGGAGAAATTGTCTGCCATAGAGGCAGGGGGAGGGTAGGGAATGGGTGGGGTGATACTGGGGACGTTGGTGGTGGAAAGTGTTCACTGGTGGAGGGATGGGTGTTCGATCATTGTATGACTGAAACTCAAACATGAAAACTTTGTAACTTTCTCATGGTGATTCAATTAATAATAAAAATAAGCATGATCTCTGAGCACCAAGCCCTGACTAAGCCCTGACCATAGCCAAGTGTGGACCAAAGTCACCCCAACCCCCAAGAAAACTCTTAAAAGGTCTGGAGAGAGAGTGAGTTCAATGGACTAATGAACACATGCATGCAGAAGGTTTATGTGTAATCCCTGGCACCACATGGTCCCTTGGGTACTGCAGGAAATCACCCCAGAGCACAGAGCATAGCTCCTTAGCAGAGCTGTGTATGCCCCAAAAATAATACAAAACAAAAAAAATTATTGGAAATGCTAGAAAATTTCCACAAGGAGCCATTATTATTTATACTATACCATATCCCAAAACCCCAAAACAGCACCGTCTTCTCCAGCACCTGAAGACACCTAGTGGGCAGCAAGCAGTTCACGTAGAGGATTCATATGTGGGAGTCAATTTGTGTGGGAAAATATACTTGTTGAGCATGTCTGCCTGCATTTTGTGAGTTCAACTTGTTGCCTGTGTCATACTACTCTGTTTTAGGACTTTCAGGGGACAGAATTTTCATCACATCGATCTTACAATTCAAGATAGCAATTTCTTCACTTCTTTAACTAGGTATTTGTTGGGGACTGGGAGCCTTCCCAGCACTCCCCTGTTCCCCCTAGAAATACATCCCTCCAATCAGGTTTGCCCTCCCTCGCGCTGCTCTCTTGACTACAGATGATTGGCTGATTGGTGGACACCCCACCCATGCCAGACCAATCATGCTTTGATTCTAATTCCAGCTGGTCCAATCAGCTTTTCCATCTTGGTATCTGGCAGTGGGACTCCGGGATGTCACACACATCATTAGTAGCGCTAGAACTGAATCTTGATCCTGCTCCAGGGATGACATAGCTATTTCCCGCCTTGTGTTTGGAAAAACAAAGCTTGTCTTCAAAAATAGAAGGCTGTGATGGATAGGCAATGAGAAAAGACATGAAAACAGAATCTCAGAGAATTCATCAATTACTGGAGCAGAGCTTACAAGTCCCTATATATTCAGCACATCTTTCTACTACATAGGCAGAAGCTAAACTGCCTTGATTTCCCAGCCTCTCTTGCAGCTATATCTGACCATATTCTTCAGTCTAGTCCAATCACATGTAAGTGAAGACCCCTGACAGAAGTTTCCCTTCTGAAATAAAATAGAAATCTTTACTGGTAGTTAGCTTTGGTCATTTATCCTTTTTTGCCTAGTCTTGTTTTTCTGTCATGGAGCTCAGACTTGGGGCTGGAAGAGCCACCTTGGGGATCATCAGGCAACAAGCAAGAAGTTAAAACCCACCTGTGAGGACAATGAAATGGAAAGACAAGAAGACCCTGAGTTGGATACTTGGCAGCATCCCCGTGCTCTGTACCTTGCTTACACTATCTCTGTACTTCTTGTGTAAGACAAATAAATCCCAACTGGTGTAATCACCCATGGTCAAGTGTACCAGTTTGTGCTGTGGATCAAGCCACTCAAGACTGAATGACAGTGACAACTTATTTCTCCTCATCCCATGTAAAGCCCGATACTTGTACTGGTCTGAGCTGACGTGGCTGGGGCTGGATGGTCTTGGATGGGCATATGTACATGCCTGGTCATTGGCAGGCCTGCCGTGTTAGGGTCTTGGATCTCAATTGAAGGCAATTTTTTTTAACTTCATGGAGACATTTGGCAATGTCTGAGCACAGGTTTTAACATTTATAGGTTGTTTCTATTATCTAGCACAAAGGTTCTCAAACTTCATTGGCTTACTGTCCCTTCTTACCACACCACCCAATTATACCCAAGGTCTACGGTTCCCAAAAATCATACCAGTCCCCAGGGGATGGTATCGCTGATTTAGTGTATGGAGACCAAAGATAGCATGGAACAGCTCCCCACAGCAAAAACTTATTTAATGCAAATTATCAGTGGCCTTGACTATGAAAGGGCCTGGTCTGGAGAGACCTCAGCAGGGAAGGTTTGTACCTGTTTGGCCCAGTTTCTTATCACCCAGTGAGCTGGATCTGACCTATTGGAAGAGAGTGAGGCCCAGGTCCCAGAGTACAGCATGAGATAGCAAGCGAGGAAGAACAAACTCTATCTGCCTTGTGTTCATTAATATCCTGTCAGACAAAGCCTGTCACGAGGCCAGAGTCAGTCTGTGATGGGTTCCATTTTTCACTCTCGTCCCCGCTCCAGTCTTCTGTTGTTTCGAGCTGAATGCATTCCAACTCGCAGAAAAGGAGGAGAGCGTGCCTTGCTTCCTGATGACTTCACGCATCCTCCTTTCCATCCTCAGGAGGGACAGTCCCAGAAACCGAGCCCGTTTGTGGCTTAGACTGAGTCTCTGGTTACAGACAACAGAGCCTCCTGTGACTAACTTGTGTGAGGAAGGATTTTGCTGAAAGGAAGGAGAGTAGAGGAACAATCAAAGGGAAGCGAAGCTGAGCGTCAAGAGGGCCAGGAACCAACTTTTCTTCCCCAACGATGGCCGCCTTTGCCTCATTGGGTTTTACATTTCTGTTCCTTGCCACCAAATGACCTTGATCAAAACACTCTGCTGAATGTCCCCACTGGTAGCTCCAAGAAGCTACTGGTACTGCTTCTGCTGGGGTGGTATCAAAGTACAAGAAGTCATTGAAGTGCCCCCCACCCCCACCACTCCCACCCCAACAAGCCATCATCATCAGCTGGTTCCCCCAAGAAGTGAAAACAAATAACTTCCTTGTTCTTTGCCTCACTACCTTGTTCGTGGATTCTTGCTGGAGGAGTCTTGGATTCGTGACTTTGGAGAGAAGGTACCCCCTTCTCCAGCAACTTGGCAGAAACCCCGCGGCCTGCTGTTGTGGGAACCACAGTCCTGACTGACTGTGGAAAAAACCAGCTCCCAGAGCTACATTCCGGAAACTCGTTCTCTAATTTTTTTTAGGGTCCTAGGCACAAAAACAACACACTCCTGAGGAGAGGAGACCCCCCCCCCCCAAACCTCCTCAGGGTGATGTTTCTCTCTGGGGAGGCCCAGACCTCCTGCAGCAGGAGGTCGGGCACCCAGTCAGGGTAGACAATTTCAGCTTATCAGTTTGGCCTCGTTTCTATCAAGATGTGCCGTTTGCATCCGTCTGCTCAGTGTCCCAAGTTATTTTGGGCCAATTCATGACCTTATGTGCCTGCTTTTGTTTTTAAACATTTTTTCTCTGCCCATCTGTTCCCCAGGAATCCATCACGATGCCTCTGTCCTGCAGCAGGGAAGCATGAGCAGACGTCTCAGTTTGACTTCCCTCTTCTCTACCAGCATATTGTTTTCATTCCTTAAGACCCTGAGAGATTGGCAGTGTGGAAAGCTTCTGGCGAAGTGTGTTCCTATCCCCACGGAGATCCAGGTGCCCTTTGACTGAGACGGCATTTTTAACAGCTGAACTACTCGTCTTCATTCAGTCAGTCAATGAGCCACTGGGTACCTGCTATGCTCGGTGATGTTCGTACTGTGACCAAGGGCCCTTGACCTTTGATCCCCCTCTTTTCATGTTCTGATCTGCCGCCTTCCTGAACAGCACTGCAGTCTCTCTCCCATGCACTGTACATATTGCCTGGTAGAGTGCTCCTGGGATGGGCACCTCCCTCTTTTTGGCTGGCTGTGGGACCACGACCACTGCTGTGCTTTCTGCCACCCTGGCCTTCTTCTAGGACTCTCTGGAACTTTCAATGGTTGAAATTGAATGGCTGAAAATAGTTACGGCCATTTATAGAGCCCTTGCCAACCATAAGACACTGTGTGCTGAGCCCCACCAGACATTTCCTTAGTTCCATGGGATTTACCTGGGAAAACAGTCTCAAGTAGGTAAGTAACTCTCCCAGGAGCAAGTGTCAGAACCCAGACTTCCTACTCTTTTTGTTCCTCTATGTCTTTCCCTTTTTCATTGTTGTTGTGTGTGGTTGGTCAGAAATATTTTGCTTTGTAATAGGTTGTTGTGGTGCTTGCCAGGGGTCACACTTTTTTAAATATATATATATACACACATATGATATATATAAAATAGTTAAACATTTAAATATCCAATAAATATTTAATACATATTTAAATAAATATTAAATGTTTAAAATAAATATAATATAAATATTGTAATAAATATTTAAATATATACATATATATGAGCTCACACCCAGCAGTACTCAGAAGCTGGGGTCACTTGCAGTGATGGTTGTCCTAACAGGAAAGTGCTCAGGTTCAGGTTCGGTGGTGCTGGGGGACCACTGAGGGCCACCCCAACAGTGCTGTGCTTGAAGACTCTATGCCTGCAAGGCAGGTATTCTGCCACTGAGCTCTATCTCCAAGCACCCAAACTTTATTCATGCTTTAAAATGCTCCAGGAACCAGCTGATTATCTACGACCCTCTAAGCACAGGTCAACCAACTTTTTCTCCAAGGGGTCAGTTTCACCACTCAACTCTGCCTTCAAGGTGCGATACTCAAATAAGTAAACAGAGCTGTGTTCCAATAAAACTTTATTTACAAAATAAGCCATGGGCCAGATTCGCTGCCTCCTATGTTAAGATCTCTCCCAGACTCGATTACTGAGATCTGTACAACTATCGCCTGCTGCAGACATGTCAGGAAACCAGATAATCATTATCTGGAGTCTTGACAGTATTTTTAGCGTTGACTATGTGTCGTGAGCTACATAAATATTTTCCACTTAATCCTCTGAAGGACTTCAGCAGTTGTCACCATTTTATAGTCATTGCAACAGAGGCCAGAAAGGCAAAGTCTTTTATCCAAAGTCACCCCAGTTCATCGGGCCTGGCCCCGTCCCTGGCACCCCAGCCCACCTTCTCCCATCTGAACCCAGTATCTAGACAAGAGGGATCTTGGAAACCTGCTTTCCTTCCACCTGACCTAGCTGGAAGTTCTCGACCTTCCTGACACACCCCTTCCACTGGGCATCCTGGTATCCGTACCCCTTCTTAAGTCACCTGCTTGTCGCAGCTCATCCTGTAGGTCAGATATCCCGGGCCTGCGCACCTTGCACTCTTGTTCAGCTCACTTTGCCTCTCTCTGCATTGTTCCGAGTCTCCTTTCAAGCACCCAGATGCTCCGGTGGCCCTCTGAGGTCACACGTGCTGTTTATCTGTACCTTCCAGTAAGCCCTTCCCTGGTCTGCTGGCCAGCCTCTCAGATGACCTCTGGGCCCCCTGGATGTGCGGGGTCAGCAGGTCACGAGTGCCCATCTCTGTCTGCCACTACTGTCCTCCAGATGGCAGGGCACAGACACTTGAGACGCTTGTTTTTAAGGGCTCCTGTTAACTTGTGTGGGGAGTCATGCGGGTACCTAGTGGTGTCACTTTAGCCGCTTCTCTTTCTTGGTGGTGACCTTGGGACCTAAAAGTGGGCCATTGGATCCTTTGTAGGGGATGCTGAAAGAAATTTCTAATCTGTCCCCAGCCCCCTACAAGGGCAAATCAGAGGACGATCCCCAATAACACTGTCCCCAGCTCGTGCCGCAGAGAGAGCCCCAGCCGAGTACTGAGGGTTTAAAGTGGAACCAGTCAGACAGGGTCCTTCCCGTCCCAGAATCAGGGACGGAGGACTGGAAGATATTTTATTTTTCAATTTTTTTTTATTTGGGGGTCACACCCAGCAGCACTCTGGGCTTACTCCTGGCTCTGCTCGCAGGGATCACTCCTGGCTGTGCCCACGTACAGGGGCATATGGAATGCTGGGGACCGACCCTGTCAGCCTCATGTGGGGGAGCACCTTACTCACTATACTTATTTCTCCAGTCCCCTGACAGGTATTTTATTGGCAGCTCCTAGTGGGTTGTATAAAAATTGATGATGTCCAGCCAGAGGAGGGTTTAGCAGGAAAAATGAGCAAGTACTTACTGCCCAGGACAGGGACAGTTCTAGGACTGGAGCCAGATGTCCGGCACACAATACTGCTTGATTGCATGGTTTCACAGAAGATTATGCATCAGATGGAAATCACTTGACACATATTATTACCATCTTTGGGAGGGGTCTAGGAGGGTACTGCAGATTTAGCTTCAGTGATGTTTTAGCCACAGAATCAACCTCTCCCCCCTCTCTCTCCCTCTCCCTCTCCCCTATCCTCTTTTTCTCTCTCCCTCTATCCCTTTCTCCCCCCTCCCTCTTTCTTCTTCTCTCTCCCTTCCTCTATCTTCTCTTTCCCTCTCTCTTCTTCCCTCTCCTCCCTTCCTCCCTCTTTCTTCTTCCTCTCCCTCACTCTACCCTCTCTTCTCTCTCCTCCCTCTCTCATCTCTCTCCCTCTCTCCTTATGTCTCTCTCTTTTCTCTCTCCCTTCACTCTCTTCTTCCCTCTCTCTTCTCTTTCCCCCCTCTCCCTCCTTCTCTCTCTCCTTTCTCTCTTCTGTCTTCTTCTTCTTCTCTCCCCACTCTCTTCTCTCGCTCTCCCTCTCTCTCCCCACCCCCATCCCGCTCTCTCTTTCTCTAACTCCTAAGAAGTGATCAGCCCAGCTATGGGAGTCAGACTGTCCAGTGCTTAGGAGGCCTGGCAGTGCTAGGGGCCACCAGAACCACACCCAGCAGTATTCAGTGGACCAGGCAGTGCCAGGGAATTGAGTTCAGGGTCTCTTGCGTATGCTCCAGCCCTTTGAACTATCTATCAAGCCACCTCTGAGAGTTTAAATCAGAGCTAAAACTATTCTATTGCTGGTGTGAAACTTGGACATTGAACTCACTGTCTGGAATTTCATAGCAGCAAAAAAGCAAAACAAAACAAAAAACATGCTCAGCTTTTTTTTTTTTCCTCACCCCAGACTGCCCAGTTGGACATTTGCAACTAATTTGAAAGTGATCTTGGTTTTCAAGCAGATTGATATTATCCAAGAGAATCGCAGAGAGCTCGCCAGCTAGAGGCTGGCTTCCTGCAGCTGCTGCCTCTGTCATGCCCTTTTATGCCGCCCTGCTCAGCGGGGCCCCAGCAGGCCCGCCCTCCCCGCTCAGACCCACAGCACCTGTTCCTGTCTCCAGACACAGAGGGTGCCTCCGAGCGCCAGCAGGCTTGGAGCCTCTTCCCCACTCTTAATTCTCTGATGGCGCCGAGGTGTGTCCGCCTGCGCCTGCACCCCAGACTCTGTGCATCTTTCTCAGTCTATCCAGGGATTCCTGGCAACTCCGTCCTGTTTGCCGTGATTAATGAGCGAGCCTGTTTGTGAAAGTGCTGAGTGAGGGATGAGGTTTACTAGCCAACTTTATCGCCGATGACTTTTCCCCACATCTCAGATTGGAGGGACCTCTCCCCCACCCATTCCCTCAGGCTGTGGAATGCCCCTCAGCCTTCATTCCCTGTGCCCCCTTACCAGAGAACTTTTTCCCCCTAACCTCTCCCCATGTCTCCCATTCTTCAAAATGCTCTTGTTTTTCTTAGCATTACTTTGCCCCTCCCCAAAGACAGTTACACAAGTTGATGTGGGAGGGAAAAAAAAAAAAAAAACATAAGTTGGTGATGACTAAGTCTGCCGAGCTCCAGAATCGCCCTGGAATATTGTCAGAATTGGCTCTCGCTCGCCCCTGCCTCTGTAAAAACCCTTTGCTGAGGGTGTGATTTTTCCTGAAGATCATTCTTTCCACATGACCAAATGCTGTAATGTGTCACCAGGCTGGACCATTTCTTTCTGCTTGGGGCCCAGCACTCAGGGTCATTCTGAAGTGATTTCCTCAAAGGATCTGACAGTTCCTGGAAGCTTCGGGATCTGTCTGAGCTCCTTCGTTAACGCTACCTTACCTTCTTTCGCTCCCTTCTTCGCTTTTCAAATAAGTTCTTTTCCTGAAGTTCAATGACCTCCAAAGGAAGAATTCTAAAGCAGGCCGGAGAGACAGATCAAAGGGCTGGAGTGTAGGTTTTAAGTGTGGGGGAGTCCCACATTCCATCCCCGGCACCACTGAGAGTGGTCAGTACCCACTTCACCCCACCCCCACACTCGGGCCCCAAGAAAGAAGTGAGGATTAATCCCTAAGCACTGTTAGATATAGTTCAAATACCAAAAAGAAGTAAACAAGAAGAACTCGTAAATAAAAGGTAGGTAGCGCCAGCATACAGCTCTGATTTTAGAGTCGGTCAAAGGTTATATGCAGGGCTGGAGCGATAGCACAGCGGGTAGGGCGTTTACCTTGCACACAGCCAACCGGGTTCTATTCCCAGCTTCCCATATGGTCCCCAAGCACCACCAGGAGTAATTCCTGAGTGCATGACCCAGGAGTAAGCCCTGTGCAATGCTGGGTGTGACCCAAAAAGAGAAAAAGAAAAGGTTGTATGCACAGGCAAGGCCCATGACTTCCAAATGGGAATGAAAGCTCAGTTTGGAGTCTGAGTCTTGGAATTCTCCAACCTGGGAGCCAGTGCCAAAACCCACCCAAGCAGTGTTAAAGGGGCTCACAAGCAGATCATGGGGACAGAATATCTTTCACAGGCTTTGCCCAGAGTGAGACCAGCAAGGCTCGGGTGTTGTGCTCTTCCCCCTTCCACAAAATGCCATGAGTGATGACCAGGAATCCCCCCAACTCTGCCTCCTGCAAGGCTGCCCTTTCTCCCAAGGGTTGGTTTGTATCTGCACAGACCAAGTGGCTGACTACCAGGAAGCTTAACACATACAGCCTGTGTGAATACTTCAAATACAGCCCCAGGTTATGTATGTGACTTTTTAAATTTTGTTTTGGGACCACCCTTGATGGTGCTAGGAATTACTCCAGGCTCTGTGTTCAGGTCTTTATATATATATATATATATATATATATATATATATATATATAGTTGTTCACAATGATTCATTACATTTAACATTCAAACACCAGTCCCACCACTGTGCACCTTCCCACCACCATAAGAGGAAAGTGTGTAAAGATTGTTATATTTCATCCTGCAGCCATGAAGCTCTTGTATAAGAAATTACAAACATGTATGTTAAACCCAAAAAATGTGTGCTACTTTTGGTACCTCAATGGGGTAGAGTATGAGAGGCCACACGGTAGCATGCTCCGGGAATTCTGAAATTTAGAATATGATTATAGAGCAGATTCACTTGTGGGTAAGGTCTATGTCACTGTCATCCAGGAGTTTTATTTCAGAGTTTCTGGATCTTGGTCATTGATGAGATTATAAGGCTCCGGGGGCAGTTTGTGGGTGTGACTGCCAAACTACTAGAAATCTTGGGAGCTGGGGGGAGGAGGCCCAATCCTGCTCTGAGTGAGCTTGGAGATTTCAGTCACAGGTCCTGTATACCTGGGTTTTTCTGCAGGTTCCCTCCTGGTGAGGCTTGTTCGAGTTTGTGGAAAACAGCCTTGAGCATGGTGCTCAAGTCATTCTTGAGGAACCAGAGGTGGGCCAGGGTCAGCTACATGCAAGGCAATAGGCTTAACTCCTATGCTCTCTCTGAAGCCCCTATGATGTTTTTTTAAGAAGGCAAACCCTCACATAATCTCTTCACAGTGAAAAGTTTGCTCCCACATCAAGCAGACACAAAATATTTCATCCTAAAGGAAGCCCTGTTTCATGGAGAGCCTTATCAACCAGTCTAGGACAAGTTGATGTTTACCAGATCTTTGGAAGTAATAGCTGCATTGTAAGGAAATCTAACAAACCGGCAAACCCAAGCCTCCACAGGCATTTCAAATGTTTTTATCTACACCCTGTCCCTAGTCTTGCATTTGATTAAAAAACACCAAACTATTGTACTTGTGATAGATCTGGCAAAGCCACTTGGAAGCTCAAAAAACCTGTCTGTACAAGTTAGGTCAAACAACCCAAGTACATCTGAAAATTTACTCAGAGCCTTGGGGGGGAGGGGGAACCCTCATTTAAATGTCCCTTATTAGACTCAGAAGAAGTCTCACAAATAAGTCCATAAAATCTTTCACTTCCTGCACCCTAATTTTTTCCCCAATTTCATCTGATCATAAATGCTGTTTTGGTTTGGGGGTCACACCCGGCACTGCACAGGGGATTCCTCCTGGCCCTGCACTCAGGAATCACTCAGGGGACCATAGGAGATGCCAGGGATAAAACCCTCGTCAGCCACATATAAGGCAAGCGCCCTCCCGCTGTACTCCAGCCCCACATTCATAAATGCCTTTTAAATTAAAGCAGCAATATTCTTAAATTATGGCATAGGAACATCAATCAAGGGTCTGTTCTGTGCAATTTGTTTTATGCATTTGCTGGTTTTACAATTGTTGCCCAACTGCCGAGCCCTGATCTCAAAGCCCCGCTTTCATCTTCTCCCTGCAGGACTGATGGAAGCAATTTCTTTCTTTTTTTAAAAAAAAATATGTTTTGGGGCCATACTGAGGATGCTCAGTGGTCACTCCTGGCTCTGCACGAGAAATCATTCTTATCAGATTTGGTCCCCCTGGGGACCAAGTGGGATGCTGTGGAACAAACCCCAGTTTGGCCTCCTATAAGACAAGCACCCTCCCCGCTGTACTATCGCTCCAAGCCCCTGATGGGAGCAATTTCTGCCCTAATAGGGTTAGAAATGTCTAAGCAATTTCTTCAACATTGCCCCCTAATAGTTTAGAGAATAAGCCACCCCATCCCAAATAAAGCACAGTCCTAGATCAGTGATTCTCAGTCTTCAGTGCGCAAACACCCCTCCCGCCTTGCAGAGTCAGTCAGCCTGGATTGGAGCCCAAAGACCTGTATCATTAACTAACAGCCAGTTCCAGATGGGAGGTCCACCAGTTTGCGGTTTGAAGGTGACTGACCAGAGAGGTCTGAGAGATAGGATCGGGTTTCAGGCATTTGCTGTGCCTGAGGCAGGCCCTGTTAGATCCCCAGGGTCATGGATGGTCACGTGCACACCTGCAGGAGTGACCCCTGACCACAGAGCCAGGAGTAGGCCCTGAGCACCACCGAATGTGGCCCCAAAATCCAAAATAAAAGAAAAAATGTGAGGTGACAGTACAGGAGAGGAATCTCTTCCCCTGTACCCAAGGCCGGCCCCAGCCCCCAAGACTTTGGAGGGAGAGCTCCCTTCTCCTCACCTCCCAACTTGCAACGCTAAATCTCCCCATCGGCTCCCCAAAAGGGGGGCGGTCCCAGGCAGCTGTCTTACCACGTCCCCTGCGATGGCACTGCCGCTGCGGTCAGGGACCCCACCCTTCCCCATTTAGCTGGCCCCCACCGAGGGAGCAGGACCTCTCAGGGCTGAGTCCCAGCCCCTGTGACTTTTTCCCCAAAAGATGCCAACCGCTCCAGGCACGGTCCCATCTAAACGGGGTGCCCCCTGCCCACCGGGTCCACCTGCTGCAGACCCCTGCAAACCCGGGATGAGCCGAGCCGTCTCCATGGCAACCGTGGAGGTGTCCTAGTAGGCCCCCTGCTCGACTGTTTCGCTGCATAGGGATTCCAAAGAGGGGTTGGGGGCGATGTTCTCCACACACACACACACACACACACACACACACACACACACACACACACGACCACCCCCGCCCCGGGTTTCCCCCCCCCCGACACACACCCCCCCCGGCCCACCCCCAAACTGCAGGAGGGGGAGGAGCCCCTCTCCCTCGGCGCCCCCCAGCCCGACTGCTCCCACTCGGCTTCCAACAATGACGCGGGCGTGTGCGAGCGCGCGCGCGCGCGGGGGTCCCCCGTCGCGCCCCCATCCCGGCCCCCCAGGCGCGGCGCGCGCGGGGCGGGGCGAGGGCGGGGCGGGGGCGGGGCGCGCGGGGGGCGGTGAGTCCCACCTTCGGGGGCGGCGCCGGCCGGGGAGTGTCAGGAAGAGGAAGGAGCGCGGCCGAGCGCGGCACAGGCGGCGCGGGCGCGCGGGGGGCGGCGAGCGGGGGCCGGGCGCAGCGAGCGCCGCGCGGGCCGCCACCATGGCCACGGACGAGCTGGCCAGCAAGCTGAGCCGCCGGCTGCAGATGGAGGGCGAGGCCCCCGCGCCGCAGCCCGGGCTGAACGGGGCGGCGGCGGCGGGGCCGGCGGCCGAGGAGGCGGCGGCCGAGGCGCTGGGCAGCGCGGACGACGAGCTGAGCGCCAAGCTGCTGCGGCGCGCCGACCTCAACCAGGGCATCGGCGAGCCCCAGTCGCCCAGCCGGCGCGTCTTCAACCCCTACACCGAGTTCAAGGAGTTCTCCAGGAAGCAGATCAAGGACATGGAGAAGATGTTCAAGGAGTGAGTGTCCACCTCCGTCCCCATCAGCCCCCCCCCCCCGCCCGCGCCACCCGCGGCTAACGCGAGCCCGCGCTCCCCACCACCCTCCCCGCCGCCCCCCCTCCTCCTGGCTTGGGACCTCTGCGCCATCAGGGATGGGGCGCCTCTGATGGCTTCGGGACGCCCCCCTTTCCCGCCGCCCATAAACTCACAGCCGCGCTGCTGCTGCGTCTGGGGACGGCCGCGCCACCCCGGCTCTGGGTGATGGGACCCTCGGGACGCGGGATGTGCGCGCTGGCGCCCGGAGACCCCGCGTCTCCTTCTGGATGATCAGGAGAACCCACCCCCTGGTGCTCCTCCCGTTCTCCACTGCCACTATACCTGTGGGTCTGGACACTGGGTCTCTGGCCTAGGACCCCTGCCCTGTTAGTGACGCTTCTCCCCCTCCCCCCACACCCGCCAACTGCAGGACACAGGACCCCATGGCCTCGGGTCCCCGCCACACCACCACCCCCCATACACGCGCACAGCTATTCAGATTCCCCCTACTCCACCCCCACGCCGGTCAAAAACACCCCACTCCCAGGCCCTCCACAGAGGTGACCGTTCCCTCCACCCCAAGACTTCCTTTCCTGGAGCCTTTGCCTGTACTCTGCTTCTCAGCCCCCGCCCCCCGCCCAACACACACACACCAGCTCTGCGCAGACACCCCCACCCCACCTCCCGCCTGTTATGTAGCTTCTTCAGGCAAACTGTGACAGCTCCGTCCCCTCCTCTGCCGAGCCCCCCCATCCTTAACCCATGCCATCTCCCCAGGAAGGGCCCCCTCAGCCTCTGTACCCCTCTGTGCCCCTAAATTATCCATTGGGGGCTGAGTCTCCCCCCTCTCCCTTCTCCCCACCTCGTTCCTGTTGCCACTGGCCCCTGCCTGTACTCAGCTGGGCAGTCAGGGGGCCCTTCCACCCCATACCTTCCTGCGGCGCTGACACGGGTTCCCCCTGCCCCACACTCCCGTCACCTGCCCGAATGCTCTCACTCCGTACAGTCCAAAATGCTGTGCCCTCAACACAGGTCTTCCTCCATGCCATCAGCTCAGCCCTTCCCCTGCATCCCTCCCCCTCCCCCCCAAAAAAAGATAAACAAACCCTTAGTATCTGTATGGAGGGATTAGAAAAGCCCTGGGTCCATATCGCCAGGTCCTGGCGGCTGGGATAGACCATCAGCCACACATGGGCAGCCAGGTTTGTGGTCACGCACGCCGGCCCCTCCCTCCTCCCCTCGGTGCCTGCTCCCACATGGTGATGTCCGTCCACTTGCTCAGGTCAGGTTCCCGAGATGGGAACAGCCTGGGGTCTGGGTGGGGGGCGGGGTGCATAGCGGTGTCCTGAAGGTGAGAGGCCGGGCTCTTCAGTGGGTGAGTTCGGGAGTCCCGCTGCTGCCCCCCACCCCACCCCATCCCCCCGCCAGGAGAGCAGGGATGCTGGATCCCTTGGCTGGGGTTCGAGCTCACAGCCCCCAGCCCCAGCCTAGCAGGAAGCTTTGGGAGGTTTGCAAACCCCCAGCTTGAGCAAGGCTCTTTCCCGCTGCTCCAGGCTGGCTTCTTCATTTAGCCCCAAGGCAGGAGAAGAGGTTTGTGGTCCCCTCCCAGGGGTGCCGGGCTTCTCCCCGGCTCAGCCTGGGAGGACCCGAGCCCTTGACTCTCCCCACCTCGGAGGTCTGCCTGGACATCCTCAGGCTGGAGGAGTCGGCCCTTGATTCCAGGGTGTTGGTTGGAAGCCCTAAAGTTTCTTCACCGCCCCGGGGTGTCCGAGAAGCTGAACACAGTGGGTCGAACGCTCCGCTGCGGGCAGCTTCCTATCCTGCAACGCGCCTGTGGGGCCGGAGCCCAGGCGGGTGCCAGCGAGCGGATGCCGCCGTCACAGAGATCCCCGCATCAGTAGTACAGGGCGTCCTCCCCGCAACCCCGGGCACAGAACCATCACCATGGTGCAGTCGGGGGAGTCTGGGCACAGGGAAGTTCAGGAGCGTGCCAGGACCACACAGCCAGAAAATGATGCCGTGGGGATTTGAACCCCGTCCTGGGGCTGCAGAACCCGTGTCCTGCCCTCCTGGCTGTCTCGTCACAGACACCTGCTTGCCCATGGGAACACGGGTTCCTCCCGGCTCGGCTTCCCGCTGCTGGCCCTGCCTCCTGCCCCCGCTGCCAGCCCGTCTCCCCTTCCCCCCCTCCCTACCCTCCCTGCACACACACACAAAATAAGATGGAGATATTTGGGGAGGATCCAAACACCCCTAATGAGCAAGGGACAGAGGAGACTGTGGCGTGGCTGGCAGGAGCGTGTGATGAGGGGAATGAGCTTCCAGCTGTGTCTCCAGCGTGGAGCTCGCATGTTCAGGGAGGCTGTTTGGGGGCGGGAGGGGGGTGCTCGTGTGGGGTGGGGGGGAGGCCTCTGACGATGACTTGGGGGAGCCGGACCCCTGCAAGCCTCCTCTCGGTTCTGGCTGCTTGCTGCGGTTTCGGGAGTGGCGAGGGCGGCAGGAAGGGGCCAGGGCGCTGGTCCTCTAGGGAAGGAAGTGCAGCCCGCCGGGGCCCTGGCAAGGAGGGAAGGCTGCAGATTTTGTATTCAAGGAAACAAGACTTCTCTGTGCCAGCGCGTCCGGGCTGTGAACAGCCAACAGACACGCTCTCGGGGAGGACAAAACCCCGTTCTGCTAGCCGCTGCCCAAGAGGGGCGGCAGCCTCCTGGGCCCCAGCAGGGGCTGCGGCACACAGCCAGGATGCCAGGGTTTGTGCTCCAGTGAGCCCCTTCCTCCCTGGCTGCAGCCCTGGCCCGGCCGACCTCCCGGGAAGGATCCACCCCAACCCAGGACAGGCCACGGGAGCAGAAACTGGGAGCCGGAAGCCTGAGCTTGTCCAGACTCTCCCACAGTGACCTGGCCTGTCTTGTGCCCCCCTGGGCCTCAGTCTGCCCATCTGTAAAAGGGGCACGCTGTCTCAGATGATTAACAAAGGCGACCCAAGGAGCACTTTCTTTCCAGGGGGGTTCCTGACCCCCTTCTACGTGGCAGTCCTTCCCTTGTGTTCATGGGTGGTCAGTGGCAGTGGAAAACAGGACAGAGGGAAGATGCCCGTCTCCACCCCCACTGACCATCCATGGACAGTCGGGGTCATTTCTGGCTGAGAGAGGTCTCAGAGTGGGCTCCAACTCTCAGCCCATTTCGCAGAAGAGGGAACAGAGATCCAGAAAAAAATGGAGTGATCTGCTCGAGACCCCAGGGTGGTCTTCAGTGGCTGGGCATGGGAATGAGGGAGGTGATGGACAGGACACGGGAAGGTCCAGCATGGGACCAGGCCCAGAGAGGCAGTGCCCACTGCCACACCTGAACTCTGTGGCCCTCAGGTACAGCCTCTGGCTGTGCCCAGCCCAGCTCCCCATCCAGGAGTCTCCGGACTCTTCAGGTTAGAGGGGAACGTCAAGCCCCAGAGAGCCTCCTGGGGGCCCGGCATTAGACTGGCAGCCCGGCGGGGACGGGGGCGGGTGGCATAGGTCCCGTAAGGTGAGCCCTGGCAGAGGCGCGTGATCCCGGAACTGCTGAGGAATCCAAGGAAGCTGTCCTCTGGCCTCGTTCCCAGCCCTGCCCCCGGGCGCCATCTCCTGACCCCTTTGTGTCAGCCTCCTCCCCCCGCTGCCCACCCCGGGTGTAGCTCCAGCCCTGCTGCTCACACTTCCCCACCTCCCAACTCCTCGCCAGGTACTTCCCGTACTTCCCGGGAGACAGGCTCACCTGCACCCCGAGGACAGGGACAGCAGCACCCACCCCACAGGGTGACCTCTGGGCGCTTAACCCAGCACTGGGCCCAGAGCAAGAACTTCTTTTCTTTATTTGTCTCGGGGTGCTCAGGGCTTAGTTACTCCCGGCTCTGTGCTCAGGAATCACTCCTGGCAGGCATGGGAGAGACCCTATTGATGCCAGCAGTTGAACCCGGGTTGGCCACGTGCAAGGCAAGTGCTCGCTGTCCTATTGCTCCCAAGAAGGAAGTACATCTTAACTTGCCCACACCGGCCTTCCCAGCCCTGGTGGTGGGCATCTGGTGGACGGACACGGAAAGAACCCCGTGAAAGCTGCCGGCTGCCCCCAGCTCCCCGCGTTGGAGCTATCCGGGCCGACAGGCTGGCACCAGCCCTCTTGCTTTGGGCCCGAGTAGCAGGGACCCAGCACAGGAGCCCTCTCTCCCGCTGAACAGACGCCCTGATTGACAGCTACATATGGCTCTGATAGATAATAAAAATGGGAAGTGAATTCATTAGCACTTAATTACGTGGAAGGCAGGTGGCGGGGGGGGGGGGGGAGATGGGGGGGCAGACAAGCAGCGTCTCTTCAAGTGACAGAGAATGAGCCGTTCGCATTTGTCTGCTGCTGCCCAGCTGGGGGACTGGGCATGGCTGACCCCCAGGAGGCTAGAGAACATACCTGGTAAAGTTCCGAGGATTAAGCTGAGAAAGTCCTGGGCCAGGGGGATAGTGCGGAGGGGTGGAGCGTGCGCCTGGTATACCGGACGCCCTGAGCGCCGGACGCCCTGAGCGCCATCGCTCACACCTCCTGCCCCGCCCTGCCCAGCTTGTGTGGCCCCAGGGAGGAACCACTGTCAGCCCCAAGCAGGAACCACTGGGCCTGGCGTCACTGAGAGTGGCCCCAGCACGCTGAGCCTGTGGAAAGAGATCATCCTCGTGTCTGGCCGTAAACCATGCGCGGGTGGGTTTCGGGTGTTTTCTTTTTCCATTTTTCCGGAAGAGCGGGTGGGGGGGGCAGCACTGGCACTGGGCTGTGGTCATGTCCCTGGGTGGCTCAGTGCTGCTCCTGTCTCAAGTGCCCAGAGCCCACTCTCCATGATGCCCACATGCAAGAGAGCCTCTGGCCCGCTGAGTCGCCTCCCCAGCCCCAGATGTTGCTGAAAAGTAAAAGTCACCCGTGATCAGCAGTTACGCTCGGAGATCTGTGCTGTGTGCAGGTTTCCGAGGATTCGGTCGAGTGTGAAGGTCCTGCCCTCAAGGTGGGTCACGTCCTGGAGAAGGCAGCCGGGTCTTTGGGGGCAGGGATGGAGGGTTCCTTATCTCCCCGCCATGCAGCCCCCCCATGCAGCCTCTTTAGGTGGAACCAGTGCAGGCGCCCCCATGAGTGCTGGGGTCTGCCTACAGGGAGGTGCTGTGAGTCCCCCCGCCTGCGGTCAACTGGGGACCCTCGTCGTCCCCGTTTCCCGAAGGAGGAAACAGGCTCAGAGAGGGAATGTCTTCTCCCAGGTTCTCATCAGTGCCCAGAGTGGGGCACTGTGTTTGTGGGGAGGGGGTCCCTGTGCAGCAGTCCAGGGCCCGGCTTCCCGGTTTAGAGAATTCCCCCTCCCCCCACCCCCAGCTCTGCCCTCCGCACTGGCCCTGCCTGAGTCACCGAAGCTCTCTCTTCCTCTGCCGACTTTTGCTACTTCCCCCTTTGGTTTGCCCCTTCCTGCCCGTCTCCCCTCCTCTGTGACCTTCGGGGCCTCAGGGGCCAGGCCTGGTGAGACGAGTCAGGTCAGAGGCAGGGCCCTGAAGAGGTGGAGCCGCCAGCCCCAGAGCTCAGCCACCCTCTCGCCTCCTCAGCTGACTTCTGCTTTTCCTGGAGCCAGAGCCGGGTTCAGGCCAACACAAAGGGGCGTGAGGCCAGAGCCAGGCTCAGGGAATCGGAGCGGGGGCCGCCGTGGTCCCGGTTCTGCCGGCGGCAGTCAAGCCCACTAGCTCAACTTTCCTGAATTTGAACTTCCCGTAGGAGCCGTTGGGGCTGGAGCTGGCACAGTGGGCAGGGTGCTTGCCTTGCACACGGTGCGGCCCACCCAGGTTCATTCCCTGGCACCGCCTCTGGTTGGTCCCCTGAGCCCCGCCGGGAACACAGAGCCAGGACTTAGCCCTGAGCACTGCAGGTTATAGCCCACAAATAAAACAACAAACAGAGTTAGAGTAGCATCACTGATTTACCGATAAGGCTGTGGGTGGGAGGGTGACTTAGCCTGTGGGAGGTGACACAGCTGGTGGGCACAGAGACAGGATATGAATGTGGGTCTAACTCCCAAGGCCTGTGCTCCATTGGGGCCCTAAGGGGGCAGAATCATCGCACAGATGAGCACCACGCCTAACACTCCCCCCCACACCCCTCCAGGCTTCCCGACACACAGGCGCCTCCCAGATCCACTGCTTCAGTCTGCTTTTTAACAGGACCCACCAGGTGTGCCCAGGTCAGTCTAAGCAGCTCCTCCCACCCACTGTCCCCCCCCACACACACACACACACTTGTTCCGGGCTGGCATGCAGGAAAGTCACCTGGGCCTGAGCAACAGTGGGAGGAGGGGACACGGCAGGATTTAAGTCCTAGACACTGGAGCCCTTGGATGTGCTGCGAAAGTTCCCTATAATGCCTTTTTTGTTGGTGTTGGGTTTGTCTGTTTTTTTTGTTTGTTTGTTTTTGGTTTTTTCAGGACGGGGCAGTGTTGGCAGATATAAGCAATGCTCAGGAGTTACTCCTGACCGCGCTCAAGAATTATCAGGGGACCATCTGGGGTGCCTAAGATGAACCCAGTTCAGCAAGGCAAGGGCTGTGCTCGGGCCCTCCTCTAATCACATTATAGCTCATTACTAAGACAGCAGGCGGTGGGGGAAGGAGGCCGGGTGAGCTGGGGAGGAGGATGGGGTGGGGGGCCGGCTGCTCGATGGGCAGGTAGGGCTGATGCCCATCCCAGGCCTGGACCCGGTGTGCAATGGGCCTGAGCTTCCGAGGCTGCGAGGTCCCCCAGCAGACTCTGCTGACAGCCAGGAGCAGCATACACACACACACACACAGATACACACAGACACACACACACACACACACACACCCTTGATTCTGGCTCCCTGAGAAGCGCCCCCGCTGAGTCACACCCCCCTCCGCTGGCTGGCACCTGGTGTCAGATTCCGCAGATAGGAGGAGAGGAAGTGGGGAGCCACTGGGTTTTCCCCTCTGAGTCAGGGGATCTGGGGTGGGGGTGTAGGACTGTAACCGTGAGCCCCGTGGGCGCCAGCCTTATACTTCCCCCCCCCCAAAGGGCGGGGGAACAGACAAGGCCTTGTACAGAACTTTCCTGCCCCCAGGGACCAGACAGGGACCTCCCTGTCTCTGGACAAAGAGGGGCCCGGAATCACCCAAGGCCCTTTGGGAGGAGGGAGGGGGCAGGTCTGAATGCCGAGGCCTAGGCTGCTGGTTCTGGAAGCATCACCCCGCCCTTTGAGCTTTGTTCATCAGACAGAACTCCAGAGAAAGAGAGGAGCCAGGGCCGAGGCCCCCGGGGTGGGCATCAGGATGGACAGAATCGTGTCCCCGTCCCCCCCTGCTTCTCCAAGCCACTGTCCCCACCCTCCCCCAGGGCGGTGGCTGGAGCACTGCCGCCTTCTGTCATCTTCGGGCACAGCACAGTTGGGGGGGGGTCTGGGAAGGGGCCCCCTGGAATATTTCCAAAGCCACACTAGGTCGTCTGTGGGGAAGTGGGGAGCCTCCCGCCCACGGGGGCAATCTCGACCCCAGAGCAGGAAAGCTGCCTTAGGAATCTGACTCACATGGCTTTCCAGGTGTCCCTCCCAGCCTGAGGTTCTCAGGTACGGGGTTTCTCCTTCAGGGCACGGGATCGTGAGTTAAAGCGCTTACCTTTAACTCACTTACCTCCACCCAACTCCCCAGTTTCAATCTAGCCCGGCTTGAGATCTCAGCTGTGGCCCTAGCCAAGTCACTTCCTCTCGGAGTCTCCGAGTCTCTTCTGTGGTCTGTGACCCGGGAGAGTCAAACCCGCGTCAGTGAGTTCCTTAAGAGGATGTGATGCAAACCGCAGGGCCCAGGGGCCTGGAGTGGGTGCTCGGCAGAGAGTGGCAGCTAATGGTGACGCGGGCATGAGGTTGGAAGGCACCTGAGCCAGCCAGCGCCAGCCACCAGCCGGGCCGCCAGGTTATCAGCACAGGGGCTGGGTGGAGCTGCTCCAAGGGCAGCGTGGGGGAGGGCAGACTTTGTCTCGGGCATGGCGTGGCGGGAGCAGCTGCCTTGTCAAGGGCCCCACAGAGGGCGGCCAGGAGGAATGTGGGCACGGTGCCAGGCTCTGGAAGCCTCCCTTCAGTGCTGAGCCCCCAGCCCTGGGCACTGCCTGGCCCAACCCCCAAACCAAATGCTCAGCTATAGATGGAGATGGTGGGGGGGGAGTGGTGGTCCTCCCTGTGAGCTGGAGGAAGAGGAGGAGGAGGAGGAGGAGGAGAAGGAGGGAAGCCGGAATGCCACTGCCCTGCCAGGCCTGCCCACAGCCGGCTATGTGGCTCTGGGGGCGGGGCGGGGTGACTGCCCCCTCGTGCCCAGCTCCCCCCAAGTATCGGGAAGCTTAAGCCCTTGCTTTCTTGGGATATCTGAGCTGTCTGCAGCCTCAGTTCCAGTTCAGGGAGAGGCTGATGGGGGTGGGGTCCTGGGTGGGGGCTTCCCACTGGGGACAGGCCTGTTCCCATCTGACCCGTGCCTGAGGCCATCGTCCTGCCTCCCGTGTGGCCATTGCCCACCTGCTGGCGGGACTGTGACTTCCCTCCCTGTCATAGGAAGGGCATGGATGGCAGAGGAAGGAGGAGGGGCACGCCACACTTCCACGCACCCCCAGAGCTTCCACTTCCCCAGGTAGCCAGGTCTTTGAGTCGGGCCTCATGGTGGGGGGGGGGTGGAGGGATTTGGGGGACCTTCAGAGAAGGGAGTACTTGGACCCTGGATCAGTTTGCCCACCCCCTGCCTCCACCCAAGTCAGTCTGCTCCCAGCCAGTACCATCGGTACTGGGGCTGGGGGAGAAGCCAGTCAAACAGCTGCCGTTACTGAGCGGGGTGTTTTCCAGGATCTCAGTCCATCTCAGAGGTGAATGTCAGGGGCCAGAGATGCAGTACAGTGGGTAGAACACTCGCCTTGCACGGGGCCAACCCTGACTTGGCCCCAGCACCACATGGTTCCCAGAGCACCCCCAGGAGTGATCCCAGAGCACCTCTGGGTATGGCTCCATACCTCCCCCACCCAAAAAAATACATTAATAATAATAATAATAATATAAATAACAACCACAGCCACTGGTTATTATTTATTCTTACAGTTAGGGTAGAGTATGAGCTTCCTGCGGGCTAGGCTCTGAGCTGAGTGTCTCAGCGCATCTTGTTTGGGGCAGGTGTGGGGCAGGTGGCCCTCCCCCGGCAGGGAGCAGGGCTGGGGTTTGGACCCAGGTCAGTCTCAGCAGAGCCCA
The DNA here is from genome assembly GCF_027595985.1 of Sorex araneus. NCBI lineage: Eukaryota > Metazoa > Chordata > Mammalia > Eulipotyphla > Soricidae > Sorex > Sorex araneus. The sequence goes on along the minus strand of NC_073306.1, from coordinate 57,729,349 downwards.
TATGCTGCCAAGACCTTGAGGCGTTTGGCCCTGGAGCCCGGGTAATCTGGTTCAGCCCAGAGACCCAGGGCCCACAGTCCATGATGGGGGGCGGGGACTGCTCCCCGGGGGGCTGTCACCTGGAGGCGCCCCTGCAGTATGGCCACCCAGCACCTGGCCACTGCCTGCCCTCCGCCACCTCTCCACAGTGATGGATCTACTACGGCCAGCACAGCATTGTCCCCTAGGGGGCCGCCCCCATAATTGATTGACCTTTGATTGATGCTGCCGGCGGTTTGAGCTGCGGCCCAGCTAGGCCGGGAAGCGGCCAGCGACTGAGAGGCAGAGCCCAGCCTTCCCAGGGTGGACACTGGATCCGCACTTCCTCTGGAAGTGAGCCACTGCGTGTAGGAGCCCGGCCTGGGACCATGACTGCAGCCGGGGGCTCACAAGGGGGCAGGGACCCAGGTCCCTGGGCTCACCTCCACGGTCCTTGTGACCCACCCCCTCTTACACACAGGGTCACGGGGGGCAGGGGAGACACAGTAATGCCCTCCGGGGACTGCTGGATGTGGGTGGGGAAGGGGAGGGGAGGCACATCCTGGCATAGAGGGTCATAAAGTGGGGCCCGTGGCATGCCAGTGAGGGCAGCTGACCTTTCCAGAGCCCCTTTGAAGCCTTGGGTGACCGAGGAGGGAAGCGTCCTCCTCAGTCTGGCCCCATTCATTTCTGGGGTTGGATATTAGGGGCCATCCCTGGCCACTCCCCTCTCGTTGCCCAAGAGTGACTGGGGGGGGGGGAAATGTGTGTGCAGACATTGCTGAATGTCCCCAGGGGTGCGCCCCCACGCCCCTGCGTGAGAACTGCCGCTTGGGGCTGGAGATGGGTTCAGTGGTCTCAGCAGCTGCTGTGCAAGCCGGGACCCCCAGCACCGCCTGGCGCCCTGGGCAGTAGCGGGCGCAGCCACCAGGCGCTGAGCCAGGAGCAGCCCCCAAGCGCCACCTGGCGTGGCCCAGACTGAAACAGCAGCCGCAAAGGAGCCGCTGTTTCCCCGCAGTCAGTCGAGCTGCCGGCCCCGCGACACCATCTGTGGGAACCTAGAGGGGCTGGCCCTGCCCCCGCGCACTGGCTGACCTTCACTGGCTCCCAAGTTCATAGAATAACCAGGAAGTGGGGTGGTGGTAGGCTGGGGGGGGGACGGTGCCCCGGGTCCACGTTCCCTCCCTGACACCATATGGTCCCCTGAGCACAGCCAGGATGCTCCCCTCTGCCCCCACTGGAAGAGGAAACTGAGACAGTCTGGGGCCAGTGCCCATGCAGACCTGAGTTCTGCCCCGGGCTCCTGCAGATGGTCCTTTGAGCACTGTGGGGGGCAGCCCTGGAGCACAGCCCTGGGAGCACCGGGACACCCTCGGAGCCTCTGAGCACGGCTGCTGCAGCCCCCAAACGAAAGGCTCATAAAGGGGCAGGTGGGGGCGGGAGGGAGCGTCCCTGTGACATGGACCAGGACACACCAGGCCCTTTGCCCACCGGCCACAGACTCTGCAGATAGAAGCAGGACCTCGCCCTGGAGCCTGGCCTGGGAGGGAGGGGCCTGCCGGACCCAACCCCTCGCCGAGGGCACTGCCCCCCACCCCCCCCCACACACACTCCAGCCCCTGGTGGGAGAAGGCCCGGACCCAGGTCCCTGCAGGGGGTGCCTGGAGGCCCAGGTTCCTGTGCTGCGTCACTTCCCAACACTGACTCACTGGCTCGGGAGCTATTTATACTCCTCGCACAAATGCTGCACCCGGCACTCCAGGCACCCGTGTCTGATCCACCAGCAGCCCCGGGACGTGAGAAGGGGGTGCTGGGCCCAGAACAGATTTGAGTGACAGACATTGTGGGGTGGGGGGGGTGGGGGGAGCCCAACTCCTTCCCTTACTGCTATGTGACATTGGACAGGCCACTTAATCTCTCTGAGCAGTAAGAGTTCGTTGGGTTTTTTTGTTTTTTTGTTGTTTTTTCTTTCAAAAAATTTAAATTAGAGGCCAAAGGCGGGGAGGGCGTTTGCCTTGCACGCAGCTGACTCGGGTTCAATCCCCGGCATCCCATATGGTCCCCCAAGCACTGCCAGGAGTAATTCCTGAGTGCAGAGCCAGGAGTAACCCCTGAGCATTGCTGGGTATGACCCAAAATAGCAAAAAATAAATAAAATAAAATTTAAAAAAAAATCAAAAGGTGTTTTTTTTTTTTTAAGTTATCTTATTTTTTGTCACTGTGCTTTACATTGCCAGTGATACGAGTTCATGTTGACGACATTCTAATGCCAGTGTGACCATTTTCCTCCACCGTTGTCCCTGGATTCTCAGCTCCAGTTCCATCCCGGTTGTGGCAAATGGAAACTGGTACACACACACACACACACACAAACACACACACACACACACACACACGGGTGGCGGGCTGGAAGGGTAGTAAGACTGTTATGAATGCTGGAGGTTTCCAGCACAGAGACAGGCTTTTGAAAGGTTGCTCCTACGTGCGCTCTCGCAGGAAGGTCCTGAGTGATGAGAGGGGGTTAGGGAACAGGGCCCCAGCTCCGTCCCCACCAGCACCTCTAGGTGTGGCCCCAGCCCTGCTGAGCCAGGCCCCGAGCCCACAGAGCAGGGTCTGCATCAGCCACGCCCTCCCCCCAGCACCGCTCGGGGAGGCCCAAGTGAATGCCAAGGCCGGATGGACTCCGGGTCCCGGCACCGACACTGACCAGAGGCCTGGGGGGCCGCTCCTGGCTTCTTTGGGCTCCAGCTCAGTCTCTCCCGGGACAGGCAGGAGCCCGGGTAGGCGGATGAGAGGCCCGGGGTGTGGCGGGCTCCTCCCCACCCCCCAAGCAGGAGTCCTCCCGGCGCCTCATCCCACAGGTGCGAAGGTGCGTGGTGCGAGCCCCATCTGCAGAGCCGCTGCCCCTCAGTCCTTCCCCCGGACCGAGGCTGTGCGGTGGGAGGCACCCTCGGAGCCCCCCCGCAGGCCCCTCCCCAGGTTCCCGGATTTTCAAGGGTCCCTCTGTACCCACAGGTACGACGCCGGCCGCGACGGCTTCATTGACCTGATGGAGCTCAAACTAATGATGGAGAAACTCGGAGCCCCCCAGACCCACCTGGGCCTGAAAAACATGATCAAGGAGGTGGACGAAGACCTGGACAACAAGCTCAGCTTCCGGGAGGTGAGTCCCCTCCCCCATAGGAGAGCGGTGCCCAAGGGGGGGCGGGACAGGCCGCCCCACGCCCCACCCCTGCTTGGCCGCCCAGTGCTCACAAGTGACTGAATGTGATCAGAGCAGGTCCCGGACCCAGAGCAGGCCCCAGCTGGGTGCTGCGGTGAGCAGTTTGGCTCCTCCAGCACCCCCTCCACCACCACCGCCCCCCCTTCCCCCTCCCCTCCCCCCCCCCGGGGCCGGAAGGAGGATGCACAGAGAGAATCGCCTGCACCATGATTTCCAAAAGTGGCCTGGAGTGCAGGCGGGTGGGTTTGGCACTGGAGTGGGGCTGGGGGGGGGCTCCATCCGGTTGCCGGCAGGCCTCGCTCTGAGCCCAGGGCCATGGGCCAGCCTCTGCCAGGGCTCCTCAGTGCCAGGGCACTGTGGTTCCAGAGAGGACGGGCCAGGGAGGGGCACACTGGCATATTGGAGCCAGAGCATCAACCCCGGGGCTCTGGGTCTCGGTGCTGGCCAGCAAACCCACATCCTCAGACCTTTCTTCCATCCCTTTTTAGTGCTGAGGTGTCAGAGTGTTTTATTCTCCGCGCTGAGCCTCCCTTCTTTCCTGTCAAATGGGCAGGGATGCAGGGACCATGGGGATGCAGGAGCCAGGTTCTGGCAGGCGGAGTTGTCCGGTCGCTGAGGGGAGCTGAGTGTGGGTGGAGGAGCCCAGGGACCCGCCCCGGCCCCCACCCAGTGCACAGACGGGCAAGCAGAGGCCCAGAGAGATGGGCACCAGGTGGGGAGGCCTGGCACGGGGCCCGGGGAGCCCAGGTCTCTGGCTCTGCTGCACGGGCACCTCCTTCCCGGCCTGGCCCTGACGCTGCACCTTCTCCGTGCAGTTCCTCCTGATCTTCCGCAAGGCGGCAGCCGGGGAGCTGCAGGAGGACAGCGGGCTGCACGTGCTGGCCCGCCTCTCCGAGATCGACGTCTCCACCGAGGGCGTCAAGGGCGCCAAGAACTTCTTCGAAGCCAAGGTGAGGGGCAGGAGCTCCGGGGGCCGGGCCTGGGGTTCCCTGGCTGGTAGCACCTCCCCGCCCTGACCCAGGGGGCTGCAGGCAGGGGGCAGGAGCTGACCCCCAGCCCAGTCCATCCCCCCCCCCCCACACACACACACACCGCACACTGGGCCTTCCCAGCCGGGTGAGTCAGGCTGTGTGTCCTCTGGGGTAGGTCTGGTTTTTAGTTGGGGGGCACACACCAGCAGTTATGCGGGGCTACTTCCGGGTTGATGCTGGGTAGGGGGAAGGCGTGGGGGGGTCACTCCTAAGGGACCATGCAGTGCTGCAGATGAGACCCGGGTTTCCCACATGCAGAGCCTGTGCTACAGCCCCTTGGACCGTCCCCCTTGAAGAGGGGGCCGGCAGCCCTCTGGGCTGGCAGACAGAGGCAGTGCCCCCCAGAGCACTGGGAGAGCATGACCCCCACAGGGGTGGGATGTGGTGGGCCCGGAGGCCTCCCTCGGCACCCCCGGGATGGGAGCGGGCTGGATCCTGACCTCGTAGGACCCTCCCGCCCAGCCACCCTCCCGCCCAGCCACCCTGGCTGAGAGAGTGGCCCCAGGGAGCAGTGGGTGCAGCTGGGCTCCCCAAGACAGAAAGCAGAGGATGGGGGGGGGACCGGCGCACACCCCCACCCCTCACCCCCACCCCAAAAGGGCCGTGTTGTCCAGTGGGCAGAGGACAGAGGTTCTTCGCAGACAAATAGGCTCAGTCAGCAGAGCCTGGGACCCCGGAGCAGGCCAACCCCAGAGCCAGAGACCCTCCATGCCTGAGCCACCTCCCCTGGCCTGACCCCCCCCCCTCACCTCTCCCAGGTCCAGGCCATCAACGTGTCCAGCCGCTTCGAGGAGGAGATCAAGGCCGAGCAGGAGGAGAGGAAGAAGCAGGCGGAGGAGATGAAGCAGCGGAAAGCGGCCTTCAAGGAGCTGCAGTCAACCTTCAAGTAGAGGCTCCAGCCTGACCGCCCGCCTGGCCCGCCGGGGTCCAGGGCCCCAGCCCACAGCCCCGCGCAAGGGGACCACCCCAGAAACCCCACAAACATCTGTGAGCGGAGCGAGCGCAGCGCTCGGAGGGGCTCAGAGGGGCCCATGTCCCCCGAGGCCGGCTCCCCACCCACCCGGCGACCCCCCCACTGGTCCCCCCAGCTGCCTGCTCAGCACGGCTGTCACTGTCTCCCCGCACCTTCCCCTGAGCCATCCCGGTCACTTCCCCACCAGAGGAGGCAGCCCGGCACCCCATGTGCTAGCCCTCGAGAGAGCCCCGAGGGCTGGGGAGCTGAGCTGCTGGTTAGAGGCCCCAGGCGCCCTGCACCCCAGGCCTGTTCTCAGCCTTGTCCCCCTCCACACACACACACACACACACACACACACACACACACACATACATACACACACACACACACACACACACACACACACACGGGAGTTAGGGAAGGGCCCAGACAGGCAGGGGAGGGGGCAGCTGTGCCATTCTACCTCAGGAGCCCATACTCTGCCCACCGTACCCTAGGAGCATGGGCAGCGGGGGCTCTGGGGGCAGAAAACCCAGCCTGAGGGTCCTGGGGGCTCCCCCAAAGGAGGGTGGGGACGAGGTATTGGCCCCTGCGGGGGCCCGGAAGCCAGCACCCCTCCCGGCCCCGTTCCTCGGGGAGTCGATCAAGAAGTGCTTTAAAGTGGTTTGCATGGGCGGGTGAGGGAATGGGAGTGCAGGGGGCGGGGGGGGGGTCTGTCTGAGCCCTTTCACGCCCTCCCTCCCCTGCGGTCACCAGCGGCCAGCCGGGACTGGCCCCCCGTCGTCCCATCCTCCCGTGCCACCCGCCATGGCCCCTCGCGGCTCCCAGTGTGCCCACGTGCGTGTGCGTGTCCTTTGCTGTGTCGTGAAACTGTGACGTGGTCTCGTTCCCAACAAGTGAAGGGGCCACTGAGCCCCCCCACCCACCCCCACCCCTGCCCCCGACCCCGTATGCAACTTCCGGTGTGTGTATCTGCCAACGTCACTGCTTGTGATACTTGATAACACTTTATTTTAGTAAGAGGCCCATGAAACTCCCACGGGCCTGCAGAGGTTTTATTTTTTTGGCCTTAGAATTTGCAGAGTTTAGGAGGCACTGACTGACACCCCCCGCCCCCCCAGCCCCTATGCCCTCCACCCCCACCCCTACCCCCAGCAGCCTTGGCCCCGGATTGCGTTTGCCTTAGCAGATATGTTTATACAGATGAATATAGATCTTTTCTTTCGGCGTACTGCTTTTTATTTTTCCTCTTCCCTTCTCACCACCGCCCCCCGCCTCTCCCAGCAAGTGCTACTTCTTCATTCAGTGGTACGATTATTTTTTTTAACTAAAGTAAGATTAAAAAAAAATCGTATATTCTCACGTGTGTGTGCTTCTTGATGGTGGACGGGGGTGGGTGTGGGTTGGGAGCGGCTGAAGTCAGGCCCGAGGTGTGGGGGCTCCCGGAGGGTCGAGGGAGGTGACATTTCACTCACACACGGTATCCCTGAAGACCCGTCGACAAGCTCCACAGCAGTTCCTGACAACCAGCCTGTGCGGGTTTATCCCCAGACAAGAAAGGGCGGCCGGGAAGTCCCAAGGGCGCCCCAGCATGTGGGCAGCCGGGTACCGCCCAGGACAGCAGAGCCGGTGTGTGCACGCCCCACTGCCCCACCTCCCTGCCCACCACATGCATGGGAGCCATATGAGCATGTCCAGGGGGCCCTGACACACGCACATGGCCAGGGGTGGTCCCGAGACTATGAGGTTCCTCGGGCTCCCCAAGCCTTTCCCCAGCCCGCACAGTCTGGGGTGAGGGTGAGGGTGATGAGGACAGTCGGACAGATGGGGCACCCACGGGACCCCAGACTCCACTTCTGTTTAATGGGCAGTCTTGGGCGGGGGGAGGGTACTCGTCTCTTCCCAGGCCTGCATTTCTACGGAGGGTGACCAGCTCCCCCTGAGCAGGGCTCTGCAGCGAGGGGGGGGGGGTGGAATCAAGCTTCGTGCTGCTGCCCCCTGGTGGACATGGGTGGTCAGCCCTCTGCCTTGAAGAGTAAGGAGTCTCCGAATCTCTCTCTCTCTCTCTCTCTCTCTCTCTCTCTCTCTCTTCCCCCCCCGCACACACACTCTCTCTCTCTCTTCCCCCCCTGCACACACTCTCTCTCTCTCTCTCTCTCTCTCTCTCTCTCTCTCTCTCTCTCTCTCTCTCTCTCTCTCACACACACACACACACACACACACACACACACACACATACACTCCCACCCCAGGCTGAGGACATAACGAAAGCCTGGGGTGATTCAGACTAGAAATAGGGTCACTGAAACCATCCCAGGTCTCTAGATGGGAGTGATAGTACAGCAGGGAGGGCACTTGCCTTGCATGTGGCCAACCTGGGTTCGATCCCCACCATCCCATATGGTTCCCCCGAGCCCCACCAGGATAATTCCTGAGCACAGAGCCAAGAGTCACCCTTAAGCATGGCTGGGGTGTGGCCCAAACAACGAAACAATCACCACCACACTTCCAGGCCCCTTCTGCCTGGGGGCCTTCCCAGAGCCCTCTGGCCTTCTTAGAGCCCCAGCACGTCCGTCCGTCCATCCGTCCGTCTGGGTTTAAGAAGCCCTGCCAGCCCCACCCACCTTTCTGGGCCCAAGCAACAGCTGCCACCTCTGAGATGTAAAATTCCACAGCAGCTGCCCCTCTTCCCAGCCTCCCACGCACCAGCCTTGGCGCTGCTCCCCAGAGTCCCGGCCCGGCCAGGTCACCCGCAGCTGTCACCCCCACACATTCTGACACTCTGGCTGGGGACACTGGGTTCCCAGGCTCCCGGAGACCCCCACACCTCGGGCCTCGGAAACATGAAGGTTCATGGGGCTGGGGGCGGGGGGGCGGGACGACTCCGGTCTGCAGTCCTCAGGTTAGCTTTGGACCTGGGATGGTAGAGAGGGGCCCTTTCCTAAGCGGCAACCCGTCGCGCGCCACCTGGCTCTCGCTCACAACCACCCCCCCCCCCCCCCGTCCTCTGTGCAGAGCCCTCAGAGCACAAAGCATCACCCGGGGCCCTGAGAGGAGGTGCCATGAAGGGGCGCTTGGCCTCGCGTGCTCTGACCCCAGGGTACCACGCCATCCCCTGAGCATTGCCAGGAGGTGTGGCCCTGGCGGCCCCTGAACACAGGGTGGCCTGAGTGATCCCTGGCGCCATACCCTCGGGGCCTTGCATTGAAACAGTGCAGTTGGGGAAAAAAAATCACCAGAGGGGTCCAAGTCCCCTCGGTACCACTTGGGAGACAACCCCGCCCTCCTCTTCCCCCTCCCCCCCAAAAAAATCATCCCGGCCACCGGGTGGGCTGCTCAGGGCGTTGCATTGCCGAGACCCCAGTCGCAGCACCTACTTAGAGAAGGTGAGTGTGGGAGGGATGAACGAATAAATGAGTGAATGATGGCTTCGGTGTCCGGAGTAAGTCAGTTCCTCCCAGGCCTCACCAGCTAAGCAGCCACATCTTTACGTTCTCGAGTTAACCCAAGCCCAGTGCCGCCCCTCCAGTCTCGGGCAATCCTCCACGCCTGCAGCTGCATCCTGGCCACACATGTGGCGAGACACACCCATGAAGGTAGTTCGGGCCTTGGGGTCAGAGTCGCCTGCTCCCTGCCCCACTCCCAGCCCTGCGCACGGCTCCCAGGGAGGACGTTTGCCCCGAGGTGCTGGGACACAACTAAGGACAGTTCCCAGTGCATGACAGGCCCTTGTGGTGGCCGTAGAGTCTTCGCCAGCATCTCTGGTACAGGGGCTGAGCTGGAGGGAGGCTGGACCGGGGCCAGCTGGCCTGTCTGTGCCCTGGGCACTGTGCCATGGGCTCATAGAAACTTTAAGGCCCATGAAAATGTTTTGTTTTCTTTCAGAATCAGTAGGGGGGGCAGGACATGGCTTATAACCATCTTTCTACCTGTACAGTAATCACTTGTATCACTTGTCATCCCATTGATCTTCGATTTACTCGAGCAGGTGCCAGTAACGTCTCCATTCGTCCCTGTCGCGTGCTAGTGTGTGGCCCAATGGTATCTGCTCGGTCCAGGAACATGAAGAGCCTCAAACCATTCTCCAGGCTTTTGACGAAGAAGTCTGACCATCTCGCAGGTGGGCGGCCACTCAGTCTTTTGACGTCCCTTGGAATCCAGTCGGTAACCTCTAGTCCAGCGGTCGTCTCTAAATCGCATTATGTATCCAGCCCATCTGATTTTCGACGCCTTGGCAAGCGAGACAGTAATAGAACATCATTTTTTGGTTTCTCGAGCACACTCGATGGTGCTCGGGGCCCACTCAAAGGTGCCGCAGTGTCCAAGGGTCGCCCGCTCCCAGCGGTGTTCAGAGAACCAGGTGGTGCCAGATCAGCCCAAGCCTCCTGCAGGCAGAGCACATGCTCAGGCAGTTGAGCTGTCTCTTCAGCCCACTTTTTAATATCTTTTGAGGAAGGAATCTGCAAACTCAAGAGGAGCCCAGGACAGGCCAGGTTCCAACTTTTCCTTGGGAACCAGATGACATTGCTAGAGAAACAGCACAGGAGGATAAGGCGTTTCCCTTACATGCAGCCAACCTGTGTCAGTCCCCAGCACTGGATATGGTCCCCTGACCCCTGCCAGGAGTGATCCCTGAGCACAGAGCCAGGAGTAAGCCCCAAGCACTGCCAGGTGTGACCCAAAAGCCAAAAAAAAATTTTTTTAATGTAATTAAAATGTAAAGATAACAGAACCATAGAGCCATCCCAGCAGCAGACACACGTGGTATTCACATCCGCCAGGCACTCCCTGTGGTAGCCCCACTGAGGCAGGACCCTGCCTGAGGTTGAGTCACTAACACGAGATCCCACAGCTAGAAAGCTGCGACTCTGGGGTTTTCTCTCCAATAGGAGCTCAGCCCACTCTGAGGCAAAACCCTCAACTTCCCCAAACCCGGTCACGTGACTCTGTTGCCTCACCGTGCAGTTGTGGGGGTGCTGCTTCCACAAGGAAGCTCCCCTAAAATCAGTGCTCATGGGCTGCGTCCACGGCAACCAGCAACCCCCTCCCCCAGAAAGGCCCGTTTCTCTGCCACCTTCCAGAAAACACAACTGGAAAACACAAATGCTCTTCATCGGCCTTTGACCTCCTTGAGCCTGTGCACCTGCGGCTTGGAGGTGTGCATGTGTCTCCTCACGCGCCTGCTTTCACGGAGGCTTCCTATGACACACTGTGTACAAGTGTGTGCAAGTGTGTGCACGTGGAGTCACTGCCGTCTGTTTGACTGCTTTTGTGCAGGCTTCGATGCATGACTTGGAGGAATGCTATAGCACTGCTAATCACATTCTCAGGTTGTTCAAGAGAGAAACTGAGGCCCAGAGAGGTTGCTTAAGGTTGACAGGAGAAATGTCTCCTAATCCCCAATGCCTAAAGACCTGTCCCCTGCGTTCCGTTCAGTTCCCGGGGCCAGAGCACCGTTTTTTAGGACCAATCACGCTGAGTCTTTGGTGAATTGGGGCAGTAGCTACTGAATTAGCCTTAGGCCATGGAAGGTTCTGGAAACCTGAGATTTCCTCTCAAAGACCACCTGACATACCCACCCTCACACTCTGTTTCTGTCTTTTCATTTTTTTAAACCAAAACTTTATTATTATTTTTTTAACCCCAAAGAGAAAACGTGAGGGTCAGAGAGCTAGTCCAGGGGCTGAGGGGCTCATCTGGTAGGCAGAGGACCATCATTTGTTCCCTGGCACTTCCTGGGGTCCCTCAAGCACTGCCAGGAATGAGTCCTGAGCTCCAGTCGTATGGCCCAAACCCCCCACACACACCCCGTAGAAATAGAAAAGCGCTCATTGGAAAAGGTAGGTGTATCCCAATGCTCACTACAGTGTTATTTGCACTAGCCAAGGTACGGAACCTATGTGTGTGTGTGCCAGATGATGTGAGTGGATAAACAAAGCAGACTCACCTGAATAGCCAGCCCTCTGGAGAGAGCTCTGGACGTGCTGTGTCTGGGACCCACACCAAATGCCACTTTGACCTTGACATTCAGGTCCTGGGGTACTGAGGCAGCAAGGAGCCTGGGCGGGCAGCTGGCCCGTTTCTGAGTCGAGAGGAAGAGGGGCCTTGCAAGGAGACGACTTGAGCTGACTCCAGGGAGGCACCTGCCAGGGTCTGCCTGGCTCCAGCCCCCATTCACAGCCCAAGAAGCAGGTGCTGGAGGGCGGCGGGGGTACCCCAAGTGGGAAAGGACTATAAAGACCTAGATGGAGGCAGCCTGCCCGGTTCCTTGAAAGCCCTGACTTCGACCCCTGGATGTGTGTGGGCCCAGCAGGTCATCCAGCCTCTCAGCTAGCGACTTAGTGTTGACTTCCTATGGTTGGATGAATGAAATGGGTACAACCAGTATTGGGTACCAGCCTGGCCCTAGTGGATGACCAATACTAATCTGAGCAATCACTGAGAAGAGTGAGTCAGAGTGAGAGTAAAATCAGTCCGATCGAGTGCTTAGGACCCCTCCCAGAAAAAAATCCAAATCCTATGAGCACTTCGGAATTTTCTTTATCTCTGGATATTTGGGAATTCAAGGTTTTGAGTCAGCCTCCCACGCTCCCCCCCTCCCCACACCCCTGCTTCACCTGCTCAAATTAAACAGTAACCCCCAAGGTCAGGGGAAAGGCCTTATCAGAACAGGTTGTCCCCAAGATGTGGGTCAGTTCGACCGGGGGCCTATAAATGTGCCCCTGCCCAGCCCAGAGTCACTCAGTCACTCGGTCCCGAGCAACTGACAACATGTTGGGCTTCGCTGTCCTCGCCACCCTCCTGGCCTGCGGTAAGCTGCGGGGGGCCAGTGGGGAGCAAAGTCAGGGCCCCTGTCCTCCAAGGATCCAAGGAAATGGGCTTGGTGGCCAAAGTGGCCGAGGACAGCCCGTGTCAGACGAGCCACTGCGCTCTCAGCACGCTGCCTGCACACCCATGAGAGCTCCTGGGGGCCGGGAGGGAGGGCGGGAGGGAGAGAACAAGCCCTAAGCTCCATGCCCGGCAGGGCACGGCTCCCCAAGCACCGCGGCCATGGCAAGCAGCACCAGGGCCTGAGCACCACTGGACACCCCCAACTCTGCCCGGCGTGGTCCGCATCTGGAAACAAATGTGATGGGGCCAGAGCCATAGTACAGCCCGCTGGGCATTTGCCTTGTACAGGCTGGCCTGGATTCGGTCTCCAGCGTCCCATATGGTCCCTCAAACCCACCAGGAGTAATTCCTGCGCGCAGAGCTGGGAGTAAGCCCTGAACATGTCAGATGTGGTCCAAAGGGAGAGAGAGACACCGAGAGAGACAGAGAGAGAGAGAGACAGACAGAGAGACAGAGAGAGAGAGAGAGAGAGACAGACAGACAGAGAGACAGAGAGAGAGAGAGAGAGAGAGAGAAAGAGAGGGAGGGAGGGAGGGAGAGAGACAGAGAGACAGACAGAGAGAGAGAGAAAGAGAGAGAGAGGGAGGGAGAGAGAGAGAGAGGGAGAGAGAGAGAGGGAGGGAGGGAGGGAGAGAGAGACAGACAGAGAGACAGACAGAGAGAGAGAAAGAGAGAGAGAGAGAGAGAGGGAGAGAGAGGGAGAGAGAGAGAGAGGAGGGGGAGAATAGGACAAGGAGGAAGGCCAAGGGCTTGGGTGAGACTTGGTGGCAGAGCACTTGCCTCCAGTGTGGGAGTTCCTGGGTTCGATTCCCAGCATGAGAGGGCTCTGGGTGTACCTGGCCTCCCTCATGGCTGCCACCCCCTTACTCCCAACACCCTTCCCGGCTTCACCTCTGCATCAGGTCTTTCGGCAGGGGCTCCTGGGAGCACTGCCTTCCCCCATTCCCGGGTCCAGCACAGTCAGTGCTTTCCTCCCCCGTCTGCAGGGGGAAACGGAGGCCCAGGGGTCAGAACCTGGTCCTGTGTCTGCTCAGGCCCTAAGTCTGGGCTCTTTCCACGTGCCCTTCCCCGGGGTGGGGGTTGCCACCCCCTCACCCGAGCTCCTCTTCTCCTGTCTCCCCAGCCTCCAGCTGCGGGGTCCCCAGCTTCCTGCCCAACCTCGCCACCCGCGTGGTGGGAGGAGACAATGCCAACCCCCACAGCTGGCCCTGGCAGGTGAGTGTTGGCTGAAAGTGGGGCTGGGGCTGGGGGGGGTGGACAAGGCCAGGGTGGCAAGGACCCTGGGCACTGATGCAGGACCCTGTGCACCCCCCAGATCTCCCTCCAGTACCTCAAGGACAACACCTGGAGGCACACCTGCGGTGGCACCCTCATCTCCAGCAACTATGTCCTCACTGCCGCTCACTGCATCAGGTGAGTGAGGAGAGGCCCAGCAAGCTGCTTTGACTCAGCCCCCCAACACACACCATACACACATACACACACACACACACACACGCACGCATGCACACAAACACACACACTCATGCACATGCATGCGTACATGTACGCACACATTCACACACATGCATACATGCATACACACATGCACACACAAACACACACATGCATACACATGTGCACACAAACACATGCATACACCCACAAACATACATGCACACACGCACACACACATACATATGCACACGTGCGCACGAACACACGCGCACATGCATGCAAACACACAAACACACACATGCATATACATGCACATATGCGCGCACATGCACACAAACACACTAGGCTGAACAAACTATGTACAGCCCATGTCTGTTATTTCTCCCTGCATCCCACAAGCATTTTTCTGCACCTACTGTGCGCCAGGCAAGCAGGGCAGTGAGACGAAGTCCCCGCTCCCCGCTGCCCAGGTTCTTTTCTCATGGAGGACAGAGGCACAGGCCATCCTACAAGAGCAGGGACAAGGACTCAAGGGGCAGTGAAGGGAAAGGAGGCAGGAAAAGGATTAACATGCCTGGTTCTGGCACCAGTGAGGTGGCCACGAGAGGGTCTCTCTGAAGCGGGGTGTTGCAGCCAAGACCTGACGGAGCAGAAGGAAGGGGAGAAACCCTCAGTGTGGGGCCAGAGAGGTAGTACAGGGAGCAAGGCCTTGCCTTGCATGCAGCCGACCCGGGTTCCATCCCCAGCACCCCATATGGTTTCCCGAGCAGTATTGGGAGGGATCCCTGAGCATCATTGTGTGTGGCCCAAGTCTACACACCCCCATAAAAAATAATAATAATAAAAAAGAACTGGTCAGTACGGGGAGCAGAGCCCGGGTGGGGAGGCCACTGCAGTGACCCAGAGAAGGCCGCCTGCTCTTCAGGCTTGAGAAATAACAAGGCGGCCAGGACGGCAGCAGCTGCAGGAGGGAGAGGGAGTGGAGAGAGTGGCCGGCGTGGCACAGTGTAACTGGGCCTGTTGAGCAGGGGATGCGGCCCAGTGGCAAAGCACAGGCCTGGTCTGCAACGGGTCTTTGGTCCAATTCTCAGCACCACATGCCCCTGCCTTTGGCACCTCCAGCCATGGCCCCCACAAGCATTAAAACAAAAAAAGAATGGTGATTGAGATGGCTCAGCTTTCCCAGCCTGAGTGATCTGAAGCAGCAGGAAGTGTGTAAACAGGAAGGCTGTTAGGGGCACTGGTGATATTACAGGAATGACTGGCAATATTGCCAGGGGCTGGCACTACCACCAAGGCCCGTGCTAACTCCTCACGGGCAAGGGCACTGGAGCCCCAGGACACCCACTTACAAGTCAGACGAATCTGACTCCCAAGCCAGAGGCTTTGTCTGGGTGCTTGGAGGCTCTGGGCAGAGACACTCAGAGGGAGGGGAGAACTCAGGCCCTGCCCAGCCTGTCTCTGCTCTGCCCCTCGGCTGGTGGTGCGGGAGACCACCCCTGAGTCCCATGGCCCCTCTCCTCCCTCAGCAAGAGCCTGACCTACCGTGTGGCCCTGGGAAAGAACAACCTGGAGGTGGAAGATGAAGCCGGCTCTGTGTACATGGACGTGGACTCCATCACTGTGCACGAGAAGTGGAACTCCTTCCTGGTGCGGTGAGTGGCCCCTGACCTGGCCCGGGGGCAGCACAGCCATGGGCAGGGGGAGGGTCCTGCCAGCCCCCCCTTTCATGCCCACACCCCAGCTCTCGCCTGGATAACCAGCGGATGGCCCATCCTGCAAAAGTACTAAGAGGAGCAGAGAGATGGCACAACCGGTAGGGCACTGGCCTTGCATGCAGCTGACCTGGGTTCGATCCCCAGAACCACATTTGGGCCCCCAGCACCCCTAGGAGTGATCCCTGAGCATAGCGTCAAAGTAAACCCTGAGCACTGCTGGGTGTGCTCCTCGCAAAAAAAAATAAATGCTAAGTAGAAATAGACATTTCTCCTTTCCCCGTGGCTGGCCAAAAGTGCCCATTTGGTACTCAGGGAATAAAGAACTTCAGGCCCCCTCAGGGTCTACCCTGAGTCCTTCAGTCAGAGTTAAAGCCAGAAATCACTTTTATTAAGTGCCTACTGGATGCTTGCTTTGCAGTGGGTTCTTCACACGCCATTCAGTCCTCACAACAGCCCCCAGACAAAGAATCGGGACTCAGGAACCAAAGTGATAGTACAGCGGGCAGGGCGCTAGCCTTGATCCCCAGCATCCCATATGGTCCCCTGAGCACCGCCAGGAGTAATTCCTGAGTGCAGAACCAGGAGTAACTCCTGTACATCTCCAAGTGGTCCTAAAACAAAACAGAAGAATCGGGACTCAGAGAGGTTAAGGAATCCGTGTCAGATCACAGCCCAGATGTGGCAGGACTGTGAAACAAAGCGAGCCTGTCTAGCTTTCACTCCTATAGAGACTGAAAATATTAAAAATCACATCTGGACCCAAAAAGCAAAAAAATCACTGTCACTTCCACTGTCATCCCATTGCTCATCTATTTGCTCAAGCGGACACCAGTAACATCTCCATTGTGAGACTCGTTGTTACTGTTTTTGGCATGTCAAATACGCCACGGGTAGCTTGCCAGGCTCTGCCATGTGGGCGAGATACTCTTGCCAAAAGGAGCAGAGGAATCTAACCCAGCTCGGCCGCGTGCAAGGTGAACGCCCTACCAGCTGTGCTATCGCTCCAGCTCAAAATGCAAAAAAATAAAAATAAAACATAGGGAGAAATTTTTAAAAAAAAATTAAAAAAACTGAAATCACATCTGTGTGGAGGGAGCTAGCGCAAAAGGCTTGTGTGTGTGCCTTGCGTAGGCTAGACCCCAAGTTCAGCCCCCGGCACCCTCATGCAGTACCACCTCACCTAGCCAAGGGGACTGAACTGTCAGGGCCACACAGCTGAGCCCACTACTGCTGAAGGTGGTCCCTGGGCCCCTGAGCACTGATGGAGAGCCCTCACCCCAAAGTTAAGGCTCTCGTCAACGAACTCTGTAAGCATCCCTCAGTTATTGTTATGATTTCCCCTTTGCTCTCGCTTAATTTGTGGTCAATCTGGAAGCTTGCTGAGAGCCCCCAGCCTCCTTGCCCTTAAAGGAGAGGCTTCCCCTAAGGGCTGGGGTGGGGGCCCAAAGCACTCATCGGTCCCCAGCATCACTGCCCACCAGCAAGAAGGGAGCCGTGAGGAGAAGTGCTTATGAGGACCGGTCCCTCCAGCCTCCCGTGGGTTTGTGAGGCAGGCGGCGTGGGGGTGGGGGGCTGTCTCCTCGAATATTCCCTTTGGCTTCCAGCAACGACATCGCCCTCATCAAGCTGGCTGATCACGTGGAGCTGAGCGACACCATCCAGGTGGCCTGCCTGCCCGAGGCCGGATCCGTGATGTCTCAGGACTACCCTTGCTACGTCACCGGCTGGGGCCGCCTGTGGAGTGAGTACTGCCCCAGGCAATCAGGAGGGTCTTCCTGGAGGAAGTTCCCCCAATCAGCACACCTCCCCCCTCCACCTTTGCCCACTACTTTTCCTCTTTGGGGGCCTAAAGTTCTTCCCAACATTTTGAACTTTATAACGCCTAATGATAAGGGCTCATACTTATGAAGCACGTGTCCTTTGACATGAACCAGAGCATGCAGTGGGGTGTTGCGGGATGACATGGATTTGAATTTGGCAACTGCACCCCGCATCCAAGGTGTCACCTAAGTGACTATCACATAAACTAACTGTGCTTTTTGCAGGGAGGGGACTAGACTGTGTGTACCTTAGACGCCAGAAAGTTCCAGACCAGTAAAAAGGTTAAATGCACAGGGCTGGAGCACATGCTTTTGCATGAGGGATCCCTGGGCTCAATTCCCAGCAGGCACCGCAGGGTTCCTGAGCACCACCAGAAGTAGCCCTGTCCCCCCCCAGTAAATTAGTAAGTGCTGATAAGTAAAGTTAGGGCAGGCTTAGAGGAAAGCGAGACCATTCTTGGGAAATCTGGAGTATAGAGGATTCCTTGCTGACTGACCTTAAAGGCAGAGGAAGAAGCACAGAGAAATGAATGAATGAAATAGAAGGCCTGAATGTCCAAATGAAGGACAAAGACAGACCCCCAGGCCCCCCACTGCCGCCGCCCACCCTTGGAGGATGTGCTGGGGCTTCATGCGCACCCACCTGCCTCAGAGCAGCCTCCCCGCAGTGGCGAGAGCAGGGTGGGCACAGAGTCCCCCTCCTGGTGAAGGGTCCCGCTGCACGTCCACCCCAGCACAGCCCTGAAGCCCGGGGCATCTCCCACTCTCTCTGCAGCCAACGGTCCCATCGCTGACGAGCTCCAGCAGGGCCTGCAGCCCGTGGTCGACTACTCCACCTGCACCCAGAGGGACTGGTGGGGCTCCATGGTCACCAACAACATGATCTGTGCCGGCGGTGACGGCGTCATCTCCGCCTGCAACGTGAGTGTCCAGGCCCCACCTCGGGCCCAGCCCCTGGCACCCGAGTGGCAGGGGGCAGTGAGGGGAGGGTGGGACCAAGGAAGATGAGGAGTGGGAGCCCCACAGGAGCTAGTCCTGTCTCTGAGAGGACACTGCGCTGCTGGGCCTTCAGGGACAGTTGTCCCCCACCCCGTCTCTCCTACCCTGTCTGTTGAGGGCTCGAGAGTCCAGCAGAAGGACGTGTTCCAGCCCCCGCCCCATCACTCAGCAGCTGACTCCTGACCTCTCTGAGCCTATGTTCCCATTTATGCACAGAGATCCCACGAGCCCAGGTTTGCTGGGAGGACGCCGGGGTGTGACAAGCAAAGAGGGGTCAGGCCCAGGTGACAGTCCGGCAGACAGGGGCCTGCCTAGCTCGCGCCCGGCCCAGGCTGGATTCCTGGCACCACATGGTCCCCGGTGCATGCTGGGTGCAGCCCCTGAGGCCCCCTCATCCTGCAATACCAGGTGGCCTGGGTGATCCCGGGCACCACTGGACCCGAGCAGCACCACATCCTCTTGCACTGAACCACTGGCCTGAGGGGCCGGGAATCACCAACAGGATCCCCGGGGCCATCCGGGCGTCACTTGGGAGCTCCTCCCTCTCCCTTTGAAGCCTGCTCAGGCTCCATCCTCCACGCCGTCCACTCCTCCTGGGCAGGGTGGCTGGGAACTTAGCAAGACAGACACGGGATCAGGAAACTGCCCAGAGTAGTCAGACAGGGTTGTGTTTCCCAACGCTCGAGCCTCTCCTGAGCTGCCCCCACCTTCTTCACTTTCCCGTGTCTCCAGCCTGGCTCCCAGCAGCCGCATGTCTCTGGGCAGCTGACAAAATCTGGACATGGTGCTCCCACCACTGCCCCCCCCCAATACAGAGGGTTATCACCCTCCCGAGATCACACAGCAAACCAAGAGCTAGTCTGATACCTCATGAACCTGCAAGTACTGCCAAGCCACATCTGCTCTTCCTCCCCCTCATGGAGAGGATGGGGCCAAAATGAGTGGGTGGGCAGGGGTTGGAGGGGTGTGTCAAGGCTGAGAGGTCAGCCCCTATGATACCCCCCCACCTCGCTGCCCCACTCTGGACGCCTGGCGACTGACGCACGTGTCCTTCTGGTGCAGGGAGACTCTGGCGGCCCTCTGAACTGCCAGGCTGAGAACGGCTCCTGGGAGGTGCGGGGTATTGTCAGCTTCGGCTCAGGCCTGGGCTGCAACACCCTCAAGAAGCCTGCCGTCTACACCCGCGTGTCTGCCTACATCGACTGGATCAACCAGGTGGGTGCTCGCTGCCGGCCGTCCCCTGGCGAGGGTGTAGGGCCGACACTGCTGGTCCCTGCGTGCCCACGCCTCTGCGCCCTTCCACCCTCCTTCCCTCCCGCGCCCACCTTAGATATCCCCTGAGTGGGTGCTAGGAAGGACTCTGTGTGAATTCCCACCCCCGTCCTCCTGCCGACGTCACCCACATACCCCAGAGAGTGCAGAGTGCTCCCCGGAGCCTGGCTGCCTGCAGAGGAGAGGGCGGGCACCTGGGAGGTCTGGGGGGTGCCCACCACAAGGGGCGCTGGAGGGTGTGTTCTGAGCCCCCCTCACAGTCGTCTATGCAGAGGGGGACTCAGAGGCCCCGGGTGGAGGCGAGACTGGCCTGTCCAGGCTGTGTGCCCTGTTTCTGCACACACACCCCCGCAGAGCTTGGTGCTGCCCCCCCCACCCCGAGTGGGCACCCCCAGCACCCCCAGAGTCCCTCACCCTGTTCTCTGCTCTTCCAGAAAATGCAGCAGTAAGTCGCATGGAACTGCGGCCACGCACTCCCGAAACTGCAATAAACCTCCTTTCCCTCGAGCCATGGCTTGTGTGTCTTGTTTGCGCGTCCTCCCGGGTCTGGGCTTTGAGGGGCTGTCCACCTCCTCCACACCAGGGCTGCAGAGAGAGCCCCCTCGGTCAGGCCGGAGAGACCCAGAGGGAGAACTGGGGGGCCCTGGACGGAGTGGGGGGGTGCGTCTCAGGAGGACGCCTGCTGTCCTAAGGGTAGGGAATAATGACACATCAGACACTGCCCCCAACAGCTCACACTTACGGCCCAGATCTCACCCCCTTCCTTCCACTCCTGATCCCACAGACCAGGTCCTCAGAGACAACCCCCCTACACACAGAGGACAGGTCTCCCCAAGACCTCTCCCCAGCCCCCAGAGATTGGCCACAGAAGGATGCTCAGGGGAACCACCTCTCAGGCTGCCACCCCCATCTGACCCCTGGACTGCCACTGGTCTCGATCTCCAAGTCAAAGCGGGTTTTGTGAGCCCTACCTCCAGCCTGCCCCGGGCTGGCCATGGGGAGGGTCTGGGGGAGGAGGACGGGATCCCAGTGCAGTGCTCAGCAGGTGCACATCTGAGGAAAGAGACTGTTTGCACACCTGGCCACAGTAGGTCAGAGCCAGAAAAGCTTTCACCACATTACTGGAAGGGAAACTGAGTCCCAGACAAAAAGATGTACTCACAGGAAGAGCGACCCAGAGGCATCGAGGGATCAAAGGGGGTAGCACCCAGTGTCCTATGGGTAACTGCTCGGCACAAACTTCATTCCAAACCCCTCCATAGGTGAGGATTTGAAATGCCAAATAGTCGCAGTATAATAGTGAAATAGACACTAATAGGAATCCCTGGGTTGGGGCCCTCCTGAGAATATGCTGAGTCAGGGAGGGAAGGGCCCTCCCCCCCCCCCACAGCCTTGGAACCCCTCCTAGGAGGGTCCTGGACTCCAGCTGCCTCTGGTGGCCCCTGAGATGTACTGACTCCCATCAGACATGGTGTCTTAGAGGTGGGGACCTTGGCATGACCATGCACACACAGACACACACGCACACATACACACACTCAGTCACTCACTCACTTTAGATGCAGGTCTGTTCTCAAGGAAGACTATTTACTCTGTATGTAGCAGTGCTCTCAATAGCCAGGGACCGGCTCTGTCTGGACAAGATCCCTGCTCTGCAGAAGACAGACCCAGAAGCAGAGCACAGAATTCCCAGACATACATGTGAAGATGGGAGTGCAGATCAGGAGCACAAACAAGCAATACTTCTCAGGGTCAATTGTAGGAGGAATTCAGGATGGCTTCCTGGAGGTGGTGATGGCCAAGCAGAATCTTTAATTTGGATAAGACAGGCTCCAAGCATGGAAGGTGTTGCTAACCGCTTGGCACAAACTTTATTCCAAATCCCTCCATGTGTGCCCACATATAGGTGATAATTTGAAATGCTCAATAGTTGCAGTATAATAGTGAAATAGTCGCTAACACTTACTGAGCACTTGCTGTGTACCAAGTTTTGTTTTTCAGATTTTCGTAGCAAAAGATCCTATGAGGTGGTTGATCATCTCCATTTTACTGTTGAGAAAACAGACTAAAAAGGACTAGTGACTTCCCAACATCATTTAATTAGGAGATGGTAAAGCTACCTCCATACTTTGGTAGTCTGGGTCCATACTTTACGCTCTGTTGCCCTATGATGAAAATGAATAAGGGCCTGATGTGTGGAGCTGAGGCAGCCACCTT
The DNA here is from genome assembly GCF_027595985.1 of Sorex araneus. Taxonomy (NCBI): domain Eukaryota; kingdom Metazoa; phylum Chordata; class Mammalia; order Eulipotyphla; family Soricidae; genus Sorex; species Sorex araneus. The sequence goes on along the minus strand of NC_073306.1, from coordinate 57,707,768 downwards.
GTGACCAAGAGAAATACAGCAATACTAGATCTGACTTCAACAAATTGCAGGTTAAAAGTCAACAACCATTCTCTGAATGTCCTGTTATGTGAAAAAATAAATAAACCCGTGTTTGTTCCAAACACTATAGTCCAATGTTTCCATTACTTGCAACTCAGCCCACTCCAAACAGATACCCTGGGAGATTGGGACAAAAGGGGAGACCTAGAGAAGGGATCATTTTTCTGGCTGAGGGAAGGGCTAGTGCAAAGTCTTAGTGACTTCTTTGTAAGTCCAAGCAATTGAGATCACTAGAGCTTAAGACTGGGGGCAAAGATGGGGTGATCAATGGTCCTGGTATCAAGTAGATTTGCAGAATACGGGGCTTTCAGCCTCTCAACAACTCAGTGAGCTCCTCAAGGAGAGAAAAGAGATGTGACTGACACGAGCAAACTCCATCCAGTAGCCTGTAGATGTGGTGGAAGGTTGTTTCATTGACTTGGTTCTTAGCACAATAGGGAGCCCCAGGATTTAGGTGAGCAATGGCTGTGCTCATCTGAAGCTACAGGAGGGTGAGCTGGAGCCAGCAAGAGCGAAGGCTGGGAGGCCAGGGAAGAAGCTGCTGGAAGGTCCAGGCCCACATCAGCAGAGCCCTGGCCAAGGTGGTCCCAGACAGGAGAAGGGGATTTGATAATTCAGTAGCAGTCCCATAATCAGAGACTTATAAGTAGGGTATGTGTGCAACATGCCAACCCCTATTCCATATAAGCTTCAGAATATGTGATGGTATCATCAAAATTGTTCCGTACTAGCTAGCAACGTGTGGGACATAAGCCACAGTTCTGTTCATTCAACAAGGGTATAAAATTCTCAAACTTATAGAATACCTTTTACTGTTGTGTCCCAGGATCGACATATGCTATAGACAGAATTTTATAATCTGCCCAGGATGACCTCGAACTAATCTGCAACTGTCCAGCAGCTACCGGGTACCTGGGAATAGTAAGATTATTAGACAGCCTTCACAGTCTAAGGCTGATAGCTCAGAGACTCATACGTGAAGAACTGCCTGGGAAAAACAATCCACGTGGTTCACGGACTGGTAGTCCAATGACAGAGTTTATTAGGGGAGGAAGAGCAATGGTTATATAGGGGCAAAAGGAACGCAGTGCATGCAAAATGTGAGACGCAAGAGGGCATGAGATAAGGGGGAAGGAGAAGGTCAGATTTATGACTACAAGGGCTACATGGGTCTCTATGATCTAGAGCAGAGGCAGAAGCAGAGGTGTAAGTCTCCCACATGCCACAGGCATCAGCTTCCCGTGTCTCAAGCCCTGGCCGCCTGTAGTTGCAAGGTCATCAAGAGCCGGAGAGAAGCTGGCAACTACATATTCTTTCTCCAACCATCCCTCAGTGGGACTTAGGTTGTTCCCCAATCTTGACTATTGTAAATAGCATTGAAAAGATATGCATATATATTTTTGAATTGGTGTTTTTATATTCTTTGTTGGTTTTTCAGGTGGGGCATACCCAGCAGTGCTCAGGGGTAACTCCTGACTCTGTGCTGAGGAATTGGTCCTGGCGGTGTTTGGGGACCACATGGAATTCTGGATTTCAAACCCAGGGTGGCCACCTGGTAAGGCAAGCACTCTGCCCACTATACTATCTATCTCTCTCTAGCCCCTATTCTTTGGACAGATTCGTAGAAGAAGAACTGCAGGACTGAATAATTAACCCAAATTTAATCATTTGAGGAACTCCCACGTTGCTTTCTGTAGAGGCTGCACCCGTTCATTCTCACCAGCAGTGGGTTCCTTTTTCTCTAGGCAAAGAGAAGGACTGGTCTTGATAAAAATTTTAGTGGAAATCCCCACTTCCGTTATGATGTTCTCCCATTGACTGAGTGGCTAGAAAGGAAGAAATCTTCCTCTGCAGTTTCCATTTCTCTGCCTGTTCTGTGTGTACCATGAACAGTTCTTCTGGTGGAGATACCTAATGGATAATTTTTCCCATCAGGTCTGCAACAGACATCGATGAAGTGGAAGTGTGTGAGCACTCCTCCTCCTGGCCTCCAGGGTATACTTAAAAATGTGGTTTCCTTGATTCAGTTTCACATTTCTCTGAATAGCAAGAATCTAAACCAACAGTCACTAGGCAGAAGCACTGGGGTGTAAACCAAAATCCTAACCACTGAGCTATGTCTTCTCAGAAGAGTGGGTTTTGCATGAGTCATAACCCCCAGGAGGAGTCAGCCTTCACAGCTTCCTACGTCCACAAAACCAGTGAACCAGCCCCATATCAAATTCTACAGGCTGCTCTGTCATCCTAAACCATATCAATGGGGAACCGAGCCCCAGGGTAGGGGAGTGAGCTGTAGCACCTGTTTGCTTTCTCTGCCTCCATTTCCCCCCATCCCCACCATTACACACACACAGCATGCACACATATGCCCTCTAAAACGGTCTTGCTATCATCTCCAACTCAGAGATGGGATTGGCCAATCAATGTTTTGTTTCTCCCACTCCTCCACCATCAGTTCAAGGAAGGGCATGTGACCAGGAACAGAAAGTCAGGATTTCTCCAAGATTTCTCACTCTTTGCCAGGAGTGAGAAACTACAGCAGTCAAATGAAGAGAATGGGGGAAAAGGAGTCATTTTGTGTTTATTTGCCCAAGAATGGAGACATTTCTGGTTGTTAGGATTTGGAGGAGTAGAGAAGAGAGCAAAGAGTCTATAGCCGTCTTGTTCCCATGAAAGGGGGAGGTTGTAGATTCCCAGGAGGTTGTAGATACCCAGGAATCTACAACTTGTCTGAGTTTAGAACCTCCTAGCGGAGGCAGAGGCTAAATATGGAGAGAAACTGGATCCTGGGACCATTCTTAGAGCCCTGTATCCTGCTACGCCTGAACTCCAGGATTTTGCTCCGGACTTTTTCTATTTTGTGGCCCAATCAGTAACACTTTGCTTTCTGCCTATTGGATGATAATTTCTGTCACTTTTTTTTTTTTTTTTTTTGCTTTTTGGGTCACACCCGGCATGCACAAGGGTTACTCCTGGCTCTGTACTCAGGAATTTCCCCTGGCGGTGCTCAGGGGACCATATGGTATGCTGGGAATCGAACCCGGGTTGGCCGCGTGCGAGGCAAACGCCCTACCCGCTGTGCTATCACTCCAGCCCAATTTCTGTCACTTTCAAGCCTGCACAGTGATAGTAAAACAGACGGGCCTGGATCCCTATTTTATCTATGGTGATCCCAAGAAAGGGTGTGCTGTGCCTTGCCAAGGTCACACAACCAACTGGCATGACCCATGCTGGCATTTGCTCAGTGACCTCATGAGAAGGGCAAAACTTATTTTTAATATTAAAACAAACAATATTACATGGAACAAAGTGACAAATTCACATAAACTTTTCAGATAGAATAGGAGACTTCAGGGACTGTAGCGATAGCACAGCGGGTAGGGTGTTTGCCTTGCACGCGGCCGGCCCGGGTTCGATTCCCAGCATCCCATATGGTCCCCTGAGCACCGCCAGGGGTAATTCTTGAGTGCAGAGCCAGGAGTAACCCCTGTGCAATGCCGGTTGTGACCCAAAAAAGAAAAAAAAAGAATAGGAGACTTCAGACATTGTTGGGACAGGAGATATAATAGTGGGTGAGGTTCTTGTTTTCCACACAAGCAACCTAGGTTCAATCCCTAGAACCACGTATGGTCTATTCATTGAATCCCACCAGAAGTGATCCCTGAGAACTCAAAAGCCAAAAACCAACACCCAAAAAACTATCCAAACCAGTACTAGGAGTTAGGGATAGGTCCAGGACTGAAACCCAGATGTTCTTGACATTCAGTTTACTGTAATTCTGCACCCTGAATTTGCTCACCTTCTTGTTGTCTTTAAGCAAACACAAAACTTTTCCATACCCATTTTATGACACTGAACAGAAATTCACAACCCAATTCCAGATAATTTTGTTGGAAACTCAGATCTCAAAGGTAAATGACTTGTCCATGCTGACAGGACAAGCTCACTCCATGTGAGTGAGTAGGGTCTTGAACCCAGGTTCTAAAAGGCAGAGTCCACTTTCCCCTCTGTCTTTCCGACTTGGGCTAAAGACAGACTCAGGGCCCCAGAGCAAGGTTTCCTCCCTAGAACTGACCTCCCTGACACCATACTCAGGCCACGAGCAAGAAAAGCAAAGGTCAAGAAAGAGCAAGACAGATCACCAAGGGTTAGCATGATAGTACAGCAGGGAGTATGTTTGCCTTGCACACTGCCAACTGGGTTCAATCCCTGAAGACAGAGACAGGATTAAGCCCTGAGCATCACCGAGAGTGGGAAAGAAAGAAAGAAAGAAAGAAAGAAAGAAAGAAAGAAAGAAAGAAAGAAAGAAAGAAAGAAAGAAAGAAAGAAAGAAAGAAAGAAAGAAAGAAAGAAAGAAAGAAAAGAGAAAGGAAGTGAGTCAGAAGTCTTCTTTCTCTCCGCCCTTTCCCACAAAAAACAAGTTTATTTTAGCGTTATTCAATATTTTTACACCTTGAGCCAGCAACACCCCATGGATTGGTGGTTGAAGACCACTGGGAAGAGGTTACTGGGAAGAGATCCAGAATACCATTTCCAGTGCTATCAAGTACATGGAGCTTTGAAATCTGACAAACCTATAGTAGGATTGCCATTCTACCACTTAGAAGCTGCATGATTTGAGCAAACCACTTTATTTCTCTGAGTCTCAGCTTCCTTGTGTGATAGGAAACCCTCCACTCAAATTTTGTAAGGCTTCAGTTAGATATGACTACACACATATGAAGTTTGATGAATGTCAGTCCCCTTCCTACAAAGATTTTCTGTTTTGACCCTGTTTGAAAGACAAAGCTATTGAGGAAGTACAAACTACTGTTGTATTAAGAAAATGTACAAAATATTGTCAGGGCCAGAAAGATAGCACAGTGGGTAGGGCACTTGCCTTACACACAACCAACCTGATTTCTATCTCTGGAACCTCATATGGTTCCCCAAGTACCACCAGGAGTAGGCCCTGAGCACTGTCAGGTATGCCCCCCCCAACACACACACACACACACACACACACACACACACACCTATATATACATAATATATTTGCATCTGTTCTGCCAGCATTTTCTCTTTTACCCCAATGCTGGGACTGCCAGATCCAACTGAGCATCTCTGTCTTGTGTTTCTGGGTAACCATGATTCCTGTGTAGTTTAAATCCTTGCCACCGATGCTGGCGAGACAGTATACTGGGCAAGGTGCTTGCCTTGATGCAGTTGATCTGCGCTGGATCCCTGGTACCGCATATTGGTTTCCCAAACTCCACCAGCAATAATTCCTGAGTGAAGAGCCAAGAATATCCCATGAGCATCACTAGGTGATGAAAATCAAATTCATAAATTCTTACCACAATGTTACAAAACCAATTGGGAGAAAATTTCTTCCCATTTCATTGAAGTGGGTTAACTTCTCACCCAGGTCATTGACATTGGCATTGGGACAGGATAATTCCTTGTGATAATAATCGTGTGCTTTGCAGGATGTGTAATAGCCTCTCTAGTATGTCTCCACTAAATGCCAATAGTACCCTGGCCTCACTCATGACACTGAA